>NC_056744.1:751526565-751691565 GCF_019279795.1 Protopterus annectens
AAGAATGTTTATATAGAGCATTGTAAGTATTTTTGTTACGCATCTCATTCACATGCTTGCATATTCTTCGTTTTAAATATCTGTCAGTTTTGCTGGTGTAATATGAGGGTACAACAAACAATGTCAACTACTCTAGTGGATTCACAATTACACCCATCTGCCAATTTCAGTCTGATTTCAAATGGCCCAAAGTACTCTCACAGGCTTCTAAAATACATTGACTACAGTGGCCACATTAAAACATTCCCTTACCCAGTTTAGTGTTCACCATTCTTCGGTACTCAAACAGATTCTTAAGATTTCTACCCTTTTAAAAACGACCCTGAGCTCTTCTCACAACAGATGCAACGATTGTCTATCAGATTGGAACACTGACCAAAACTTATTAATAATTTTTCTAACTTCACAAATTAAAGGATGGTATTCCAAAACGAAACTTGTTGTCAAGTCAGTCTCTGTAGAGGCAACCACTGTTTATTCAGGCTTAAAATGGGACTGGACCTAGAAGCATGGTTAGCAAGGACTTCTTGCCTAATATCAATGACACACACAAACAAATCCTATCTACTTGCTTGTTTCCCACCTTTTCTCAAATTAGGATAATCTGGATCTTAGATTTGCTGATTTCAGGACTGTATTTGGTGTTCTGAGTTGTCAAGACCCTGCAGAGATAGAAGGAAGTCTTTCTGCTTATCATTGGGAGTGGTAAGCTCTGAGCAGCCTATATATCGCTAGAGGAGTGGTTTCCAGCTCAGGAATTGTTTTTTATTGGCCGTTTTGGGCTGCTTCTATCCCATTCAACTTTCTGACTTAAAAACTCATGTTTCCTCACCGAGCAGCGCCGCTAAGCTAAGATAAACTATTACCGGTGCCTTAAAGTCTGCTGTTCAAATTTTCCTTTAGATCTTGTTGACTTTCACTTCTGAGCACTCATATCAGACCTCTAAACCCAGCACTTGCTCAGAACCTCTTGTGGCTATCATTGTAATTGTACTATCTGCTAACAGCACTAACAAAAACAGCTTCAGTACTTGCATAACTGATACAAAACTTAATTACTAAGCACCTATCCAGGCATGTCTAAAGGACAGTTCCCTACACTGTCTCTTATTAACCTGGTGAACCTGGGCATCCTGAGGCAATGTAGCAACTGTCTCATGTACATAGACAACCCTCTCCTCCTACCTACTAGCTCATCCACTTGTGAGAGATGCATGTACATAACCAAACTGGAAGCCACGCTCTCTCAAACCAAGGCTGAGCTAGCCAGTCAAGAGGAGAAGGTTAACACACACTCCACACCTCATAGAACACATAGCTCACAGGATCACACACCACCACACCTCTCACATAGTAACACAAAACACACACACACTTTCACGGAGTTTCTCAATAAGAATCTGCCCAAACAGCAAAGACCTCTGAGGCAAAAACACAAACAACCATCTCACCCAAACACAACCCCTAAGACACATAGCCCACATATACAGTGTGCCACTCAACCTAAGCCCTTATGGCAAAACTGTCTACCCAATACACTAGTCATTGGTGACTCTACAGTAAGGCACACTGATGTCCCACTCACTAGGTTAAATAAGGAGAAACTTACAGTCAGCTGCTTGTCATGTGCCAGGATACACCACATAACGCATGCACTTTGGTCACTCCACAACAAGTACAAGTATGACTCTGTCATTGTCCATGTTGGTGTGAACGACCTAAGATGTACCTCCCTGGACTACATGAAAAGAGACATGGAGTAGCTCTCGGATCTTGTAGCCCAGGCAGGTATGACCCTAGCCCTGAGAAGCATACTATCATCACCTAGAATGATACCACAGTGCAAGCAGAAAATGATTAACTTCAACAATTGGCTAAATTTCTGGTGTCATTCCAAGGTTATCCAGTATCTGTCTGCCTGGGATGACATGATCGACAGAACGCGATGCCAGAGATGGCCTGCATCTGTCACCCCTGGGATTCCAGATACTGGCAGACTCTTGCCACCCTTATAGTGCCTTTTTTAGGCAATGCCCTAAATTCAAAATTACCACCATAACAACTAGAAACAAACGCAGCCTGAGGGTAATACTATTCAATGCTAGAAGCCTAAATCTCAAAATGCACTCGCTCGAGTCATTCCAAAAACTGTAAAACATCGACCTCTGTGCAGTAACAGAGACCTGGTTCAAGGCTCCAGAGAGCATGCCAGCACTACCAGGCTACACAGCATATCACACCTTTCGATCCCCAAACCTGGGCAGAAACCCCAAAGGAGGTATGGACCAAAGCCCCAAAGGAGGTGGCATATCCATCTTCATAAAGGATTCACACACCTCCAGACTGGTTGCCCAACATAATGCATCAGAGATACTACAGGTACAACTGACACTGAATAAAATGGCAATCCAGGTTGTAGCCTGCTATAGATCCCCCACAATGCCACAAGATTCCCACTCCAAATTCCTGAACACTCTGGAAAGCATTATGGTACAACCCAATACCCTTATACTGGGAGACTTTAACTACCCCACCATTAGCTGGGAAAATTACTCATCCTCCAACTCATTTGTCCAACGATTTCTGGAATTCATTAACTCCAATGCCCTGGACCAACTCATTCTCACCCCCACCAGAGGTAGAAACATTCTCAATCTGGTCATCACAAGCATGGGGGACCACTGCTCTACACCAGTGATCAACTCCTCCCTGGTCAAATCTGACCATAAGTTAATCACAGTTGATATCCAAATCCCACCCTCACCCCCCATGAAGGAAACCACAGTGAAAAACTTCTCCAAAGCCAATTTTGTGTTTCTAAAGACAGAAGTGGCAAACTTCACATCACCCACGCAAACAGGGAATGGATGTATGGCTGCTGAATCATACACCAAGGAGCTGTATGAGTATTTACACAAGTGGATGGATCAGGCCATACCTAACAGAACCAAGATCATGTCCTCCAAAATAAGGGAGCAAATCTGGTGGTCCCCAGCCATTAACAAACTCTACAACAGAAGAAAAAAATGTTACAGAAAAGGGCAAAGACCCAAGACTGGGAAAATTCCCTTGTATGTCTCAGCAAAAAACTGAGATCCCTCATAAAAGCCTCCAAAGCTAGTTATGAAAACAAAATTGCAACAGATGCTAAAGATAATCACAAGGCATTCTTTAGTTACATCAAGAACCTGCATAACAATATGCAGGGGTGCTCTGAGCTACTGTACAATGGCACCACTTATACTAAATCAACAGATATTGCCAATATCTTGGCAGACAGGTTTAGTGCAAACTTTACCCCCCATCACCCCCAAAAGGGTCCATCCCAGTACAAAAGGTATGCCAAATCACTTATATCATGGCTGCTCAGGTAGAAGCCACACTGTCCAAAGCCAAAAATACAGCTTCTATGGGACTGGATAATATACCTGGCTGCATGCTACATGAATTACAATGGGAACTGGCACCTTATCTAAGTGCCTTGATCAACCACAGCCTCACATCAGGCTTTGTTCCCACTGAATGGCGCACCACTACAGTCATTCCTCTCCACAAAGGGGGAGCGACTACTGACCCAGGAAACTACTGCCCCATCAGCCTGACGAGCCTAATCTGTAAGGCCATGGAGCACATCATTATGGATCTCATAAATAGGGATATTGGGAATCAGTTTGGGTTTGTGAAAGGCAGATCATGTCTGCTCAACCTGATATACTTCTTCGAATCTGTCACCAAAGTGGTCGATGAAGGCTAGGCAGTCCATACAGCCTACTTCGATCTGGCCAAGGCCTTCGACACTATCCCCCACTCAGGAATCATTGACAGACTCACCAACCTAGGCATCAACCCCTACATCATAAGATGGGTTGCCAAATGGCTCACAGACAGAACCCACATGGTGAATGTAGCGGACTCCAAATCCGACTACCTGACAGTCACAAGTGGTGTCCCACAAGGATCAGTCCTGGGTCCTCTCCTGTTTGGTATATACTTATCTGAAGTTCAGGCCAACACCAAAGGGCCCTGGTTGGCCAAGTTCACTGATGACTGCAAACTGGGAGCCATTATTGACTCTCAAGCCGATGCTGACATCCTACAAAAAGGCCTCACAGACACTAACGACTGGTGCCAGAACCATGGTCTTAAGCTCAATGCCAAAAAGTGCATCATCATCCCCTTTGGGAAAAACTCTGTGCCCACGAACTACCACATCGATGGTAGCCCTCTCAACTCCCAAGGTGTGATAAGAGATCTAGGGATACAAGTGGATAGCAACCTCTCCTTTGACAACCATGTGGCCACTGTAGTTAGAAAGTCCTTCTATGTGGCACACCTCATTACAAAGGGTTTCTCTTCCAGGAAGAAAGAAGTCATAATCCCTTTCTACTTATCCCTCTAGACCCATTATAGAGTACAATGTCCCATTTGGCATGTACCTCACTAGACACCTGCAACAACTGGAGAGGCCACAGAAATTCCTCACAAAGAGGATCCTAGGACTCAAACACATGCCCTATACAGACAGAGTAAAAAAACTACAGCTATACTCCATCTCATATCACTTACTTAGAGGTAATCTCTGCTTGGCATACAAAGCCATGTCGGACCCAGTGTTACTAGACATGCTTCATCTGAAAAAGACTGAATCCCTCCACACCAGACGGTCCAAGGACCTCAAGCTCATCACCACAATAAACAGAACCTGCTGGTGGGACAGGTTCCCAACCCAGAGACTACCCATATTCTGGAATAAACTCCCCATTCATGTCAAGCAGAGCACCTCACTGGTCCTCTTCAAGAAAAATCTTGATGAGTGGATGGGTAACAGGAAATTCATTTCAACAGCCTTGCTCAATAGGGGTACAAGGAACTAACATCCGGTAATAGAACAACTGCGTATTTTCTTGGGCTAGGCTTGTGTTGGCTCCAGGGTCATTAGCTTAGTACTTGGGTCTATATTAGATAATCGAACTTTCAAAAGTTCGACTGTCATATGGTTGACACCATATGATCGAACTTTCAAAAGTTCAAAAATCTAATTTAAAAAAAAACTACACAAACAACCTACCTGAACATTTTAAGCAGGGGGGCAAGCCCCTACCCCCCACTCTTTAAATATACCAACTCCGATATCGCACTACAGTGCAGAAAATGGAAATCTTCCCATACTGCGCTGTATGGAGATCTCCATTAAAATGTTCGAACTTTCAAAAATTCGATCATATGGTGTCAACCATATGACAGTTGAACTTTTGAAAGTTCGATTATCTAATATAGACCCTAGTACCTATGAACCTATGAACCTATAAACACACACACACACACACACACACACACACACACACACACACACACACACACACACACACACACACACACACACACATATACACACATACATATAGGCAGGGCTTATTATTGAAATGCTAGCACTTATAATGCTGAGTGTTGGCAAATCAATGAAAAAAACAGATCTAAAATCCAGGAAAAAGAGTGAATCTTGAACATTGCATTCTTTCTTTAAACTTTTTGCCCCCATTGTGGGGAGCAAGCCTCCAACCCTCCCATGAACTTATATATGCCAACTCGGAGATCACCATACCTCCTGAGAAAAAGGAATATTCTGGGAAATTGCCATCTTAGACTTGGTATATTTAAGTCTGTTTTTTGGCCACTCAGTCTCCTGTTTCAAGACTCACTTCAGTGGGTCCCAAAATTTTAAATGCTTACCCACACACAGACATGCATGTGCACATACACACAATTATACACACACACACACACACACACACACACACACACACACACACACACACACACACACACACATATTCACTTGCAGATGTACACACATGAGCTTATATATGTGAACTATGCCTATGTAAATTCATGTATAGCATTTATACATGATGGCAAGTTTTGTTAAGTAATAAAAATATATTCCAAACTATGTACAGTCCTTCTTTCTTTTTAGTCAAGTTATAGATAGATTTTATAATCACAGGAAGATGATGTCCTGCAGAATATGTTCCATTCTGCTATAACACATCTATAAGGATATAAACTCTTTCTCTGTTACCTGGTTTTGCATATCATACATGCAATGTTCTGTTGGTGCAGCATTCATACAATTATCAGTTGTTTTTATTAATAATAAATGAGTAGCTATAAAGGTCTAAATTAATTTAATCAGAAATGCAGCAAAAACAGTTTAAGTATGGTTAAAGCCCAAGTGTAAAACTTGAAAGCCATTCCTTAACATTGCTTACTAATGAATTATAAATGGACCATTAATATTTTAGTACCTCCTAGTCAGAAAAAAATCTACAACCCATTTCACAATAAAACGAATAATGCTACTTATTTGTTGCCTGTCACTGCTTGGCCTCATGTACAGTGTATTTTTGTCTTCTAAGTGTAGTTTACATGCCGTCTGCATGTTCTCATGAGTTTTTCCCAGGGTATCTAGTTCCATCCATCAATCCAAAGACAAACTGGCAGGTAGCTTAGCAATGTTAAGTTGGCACTGGGTGTAAGTGCTCACACTTACAATAAGCTAGCATCCCATCTAAGTGAAGCCGCTATATTCCATACACGTCTTGCCAGCATAGGTTCTCACTACCTCCATTTCTCACTACTGCACTGAAATGGATAAAGTGGGCAAAGAAACTCGATGAATAGTTTGCCATTCATCTGTGACTGATATCACAAAATTAATTTCCACTTTTACTCCCTAGCATATTCATCCAAGCTTTTAAATCTGTCTTGCTATGGAAAGTACAAACACAGATTCAGACAGCAGCTAAGGTCCTATTGGACTGGTTAATATATCCATTTCTTTATGGAATGGACATGTTTCACATTCTTTGATTAACATAACAGTCAAGTGGAGAGTATTTCTGGCTCATAACTCTCATCAGTGTTGCTTGGTTCCTAACTTGGGTGCCTCCTACATGGAATCTGCATATCTGCACTGTCTATCTCTAAGTTTTTATTCAGTACTCCTCTTTTCTCCCATAACCCAGAAGATATCCCATTAAGTGGATTGATAGCCCATCCTCTAGTTTTTCTATACATATGGACGTGTGAGTGTGTGTCTGTGTCTGTGTGTGTGTGTGTGTGTGTGTGTAGCAGAACCAGATCATGGTCAAATGGGGTCCTAGGCAAGGTAATGGATTAGGCCCCCCTACAGCACACCACCCACGCCCCCCCCCGCAACCATTCCAGTGTCCCCAGTTACCATAAAAACTGTTCAAACCTGTCAGTGTGTATATTATTTTCTTCTTTACTTCTACAATGATTACAGATATTTGAATTTAATTTAAAACTTTGTTTCAAATTTTATAGCTCAAACACTGATAGTCATTTGTTTAAAAAAACAATAAAGTCTTACAATGAAAACAGACTTAGCATGAACAACAGTAAACTTCCCTGCCCTTGAAACCTCGCATTCATTTAAACTGCATTGAAACACGCATTCATAGAAAAATTCTCTGGCCAGTGGTGGATTAAATTTACCTTTGAGCTGTTTTTAAACCACGGACTAGTTGCACACATTTTTAGGACCATGCATACATCATATATTCTTTGGTTCATCCATTCCTGATTATATTAAATTATATTCTTTGTATAATACAGCATCACTTGTTAGAGTGTGTTTAACTATGAAGTTTTGAACATTTTTCCAGTAAGCATTTTTCCAATAAGCAATGACGCTAAACATATGGACCAATAATGACAGAACTATCCATTTCAGAACATTTCAACAATAAAAGACCACTCCAAATACAATCTACCAATATCAGTCAATATGTGCAATCTCTGCAGAGGTAAAGGTCATTTGAATAACTCCACATTAAAGAGAACAGTAGCTAATGAAGAGGTTGCTGCTGGCAAACAGTTTTGCATTTCAGTTTTTCATCTACAAATTTAATACCTGCTACCCTTGAAGAATTAATTGCCTATGTTGCATTAACAACAACAACAAAAATGGTGCAGTGGTAATATTGCAATAAGGAATGGCTGGCAAACCAATAACAGGTTCATAGTCACTAGGCATCTCATTCAAAGAAGGACAGAGTCAGGAGTGCAGCAACCCCACCTCCTTATCCTGCATAGTAGTGTCAATAATCAATGATTTTTTAGTGGGAAGAGAACCTACAACCTTCTGCACCAAAAAGCAAATGTGCCACCTGTTGGATCACTAACACTGAACAACACAGATTTGAAACTCTCTACATGACACTTACAGACTGTAGTCCTCAGTGATTGGCAAAGCAAAAAATTAAAGGAGACTTGGCAATTGTAGTGGTTTAAGACACTTGGCTTTCCTTCACTATTAAGGTTCAGAGTTTGACTCTGAGCAGAATGACTTAACTAGACAGAGCAGAATCACTTAACTAGGCAGTGACTCTAATTGGGATATTATACACAAACACACCTGCCCTAAAGGGAAAGGTTGCGCTGCATAATGATCTTCTTTGCACTGTATCCTCAACTTCCCATGCAGGTCTAGATAAGGTCAGGACATTGTCCTAGCAAGGAGTTTTTTTGGTCTTTAAGTCAGACGTTTTGAGGTAAGGAAGTTCTACAGTGGGGTTCTAATGCTTGCTGTATTTACGGAAGGATGCTCTGGGGAGTACTTAATTTCTTTTTTTATTTATTTTTATAGTGAAGCTGACCCCAACCACCATGGGGCCCCCCAGCCAGCACAGACCCTAGGCAGCTGCCTGGTCACCTAGTGCTGGATTTAGCTTTGGTGTGTAGAGATCTTGCAATTAATTGGAGTCACATCTAGTACTGATCTTCTGATTTACTCCAATTACTTGCAAACGTTGTTTTTTTTTCCTGTCACCCCATGGCTAAAAACAATATGAAGAAGGTACCTGAAAAAAAATGAAAAAAATTGCAGATGCTACTTAAACAAATGATTTCTCCTCATCTCAGAATAAATCTTGTGTCTGTTCCACAAAACCGAAAATTTCCTCACAATTTCTTCTAGTGTTTCTCTGACAAATGGCAGCAATATATTTTATTATGTTCTGTGCCCCATTAAAACATTTGACAGAAGTGGGATGCTGGAAAAGAGACTTGGCCATATGACTATGTCTGTCCAGCTGATTACCAGTTGCATTGGATTCACTCTAAGAAAAATACATTCAGTGATTAACCTCCTATTGCCTGTGAAGCTTCAGTGCAAATTACAAAGAATTCCAGTGCGGCTCCTTGGGTCCATAGTGCATGCATGGGACTGGAGTGAGAAATGCAATCTTCATGATCATCAAACCTTAGTGAAATCCCCACTTGAATGTTCTGTGTCTTATGTACAGAATTTTGAAAAGAATTTGAAGCTGCTGCAACAATAGTAAATTAAGTTTTGTTGTGCAATCTGAAGAATATGCATTAGCTACACTAATTCAAATGAAAAGTTATCTGCTCTGGTGTTCTTTTCACAGGGTACATTAACAAATTGCTGTCTGACTGTCTTTCATGTAATCCAGACAGAAAATTGAATGTCAAAGTTATTGAAACTGCTAAGTCACAAAAGTGTAATGAGTGAGAATAATTTAAAACATTTTATTCTGAAAAATATTCAAACCTTGCATTGTTTCATTTTATTTTCAAATTATTATTTTTTTCTGGAAAACTACTGTAGAGATTATATAACAGACAGTGGTGGTTCGTCCTATTGGACTGCAGGACTGTGGCCCCACCCCCAGCTGAAAACCAAAAATATAAAAAATCCCAAAACTAAAAAAACTCATGCATGCATGAGTGGAAACCTGATTCCAGACTGCTATTTAACCAGTCTAGATTTAGAATAAGACAGCAGTCTCACAGATGCCCCAGAAGTTTATGCAGTTACAGCCACATAGACTGCAAGTGGATCATACTGCAAGGTTGGCAGTCTGTGCTCACAGGCATGCATGCTCAGGCATTCCAGAACAAGAGGAAGCAGAGATTTGGACTGCTGTGCTTGCTTTATAAAGGAAACAGTGTGTATCATGCCCCCAGTGACTGCAAGAACTCAGGAAATATACCTGGTAGTAGCTAGACTCAAACCCTGTACCTTGAGGTTTGATAGCAGGAGCTTGAATTCCCTACCCACCACCACTTGTGAAAGCTTTGCTTCATATTGTTGTTCTGTTCCTCATAAAATATGTGGTTTTCTGGAAAATAATGACAGGCATTTGAATTTCAGACTTCATATTCTTTAGAAAGTACATGGTAACACAAAACCTTTTATTCTAGCAATTTAATGTTTATAAGATCATTGTTGGCTTTGTCCAGGTTTTTTGTGCTAACAGATTGATAGCTACTGTGAGAACTGAATTCACTGAATATGTTTGGGGGGCTGTATTCCCCCATTAATGGCTTTGTCTAGGTGGATTGTGCTAAGAAGTTGAGAGCTATGCTTAGAACTGAATTCACTAAATGATAGCCATTTAAGTTTCAGTCTTCCTGTCTTTAAAGAAACAGCTGATTTGACATAGTGGTATGTTGCTCTGACTGTAGTGCACAGGGTCCTGGGTGCAAGAGTTGGCAGTGAAATGCATGGTGGCAACACAGCATTTTATTTTTGCTTCATACTGCTGTTCTGTTCCTCATAAAATCTGTGGTTTTCGGGAAAGACAGGCATTTGAATTTCAGACTCCATATACGTCAGAAAGTACATGATAACACAAAACCTTTTATTCTAACAAATTTCTGTTTATAAGATCATTGTTGGCTTTGTCCAGGTTTTTTGTGCTAACAGGTTGAGAGCTACGGTGAGAACTGAATTCACTGAATATGTTTGGGGGGCTGTATTCTCCCATTATTGGCTTTGTCTAGGTGTTTTGTGCTAAGATGTTGAGAGCTATGCTTAGAACTGAATTCACTAAATGATAGCCATTTAAGTTTCTGTCTAGCTGCCATTTACAAAGCAGCTGATTTGGCATAGTGGTATGTTGCTCTCACTGTAGTGCACAGTGTCCTGGGTTCAAGACTTGGCAGTAACACAGCATTTTATTCTAGCAATGTTATACAAACAATGTTTAAAATGTGTCCCAGGTTTTGGGGTTTTTGTCCCCCTCCCAAAAAAAAATGTTGTCTTTTTTCCAGATTTCTTGTTCTTCAAAGTTGAGAGATACAGTTGAGTGTTGAATGGATTTCACAAAAATCTGAGAACTTGAAGAGAAGTTTAGTGCTGTTTATGCTGAGTCTGCTTGCCTTGTTAATAGCACAACAGGTAGTGTACTTGCTTTTGATGCAGAAGGCTGTGGGTTCTACTTCCACAGTATATAGATGGATTGCTGATACTGTACTGTATTGTACTTTTAAAGGGGGTGGATGCTGCAGTCCTGAGAATATCCTCTTTGGCGGAGATACCTAGCAACAATTAACCTATTATCACTTTGCCATCCATCCCCTATTGCAATATTACTAGCTTATCATTTTTTATGTAACATAGGAAATGTATTCCTCAAGGGCAACAGGTACTTTATTTCTAGATGAAACAATGAAATATAAAGTTGTTTGCTAGCAGCAACCTCGTCATTAGTTACAGATCTCTTTAACATGAAATTATTTAGATGACTTTTACTTCTGCAGAGATTGTGCATATTTACTGATCCTGGTGGACTGTAGAAGTTTGAGTAAACTTTTATGATGGAAATGTTCTGAAATGGGCAGTTTTGTCATTATTGGTGCATGCATTTTGTTTCATTGTTTACTGGAAAAATGTTCCAAACAATAAATGTAAAACACCTTCTAACAAGTGTACTGTATTATACAAGGAATATAATTTAATGCAATCAGGAAGGTGTATCAAAGAACAAATGTATGTTTCCTGTGCAAGGGGCCTATGATTTGAAAACAGCCCAACGTTAATCTTTATCTGCCACTGGCCAGATGCATTTTCTTTGAATGTGGGTTTCAATGCTGTTTCAATGAATGTGAGTTTCAAGGGGAGAGAATTTTAATGCTAAGTCTATTTTCATTGTGAGACTGCAGTTCTTTGTTTATCAGATATCTATTAGTGTTTGTGCTGTAAAATGCAAAATAAAACTTTAAAATGAAATCCAAATCATTGTAGAAGTAAAGCAGTATGCAAATCACAGTGTTTATGTTAAATGGGGCAAAATAGCCAAGTAAAGGGAGATTGGAATAGCTGCAGGGATAAGGCCCCATTCAACCATGATTTTGTGAGGGGGGAAGGGCAGCAAACTCAGACAGCCCTGGCTGAACTATACCTCTCAACTTTCCAGATATTTGCAGAATGAATAGATCTTTGCTTCTTATTTTTGGGTTGTTCGTCATAACATTTGTGGTTTTCTGACAAACCATTTAGGAATGAACTCATTAAATAATGACAGACACTGAGTTTCAGACGTCATACCCTTCAGAAAAATTCATGCAAGACCTGTTATTCTGTCAACTGTCTAAGCTTATACAAGAGCAATTTTTAGTACTGTTTGTATGTTCCCCCAATATATTTGGCCTTGTCCAAATTTCCTGCATTAAGAGGTATGTGTAATCACTTTATAGAATTAGGTATATCCAAACATCTCAACTGTCCCTGATTTTGGCTCAAAATGTTGCTCTCCCCCTAATAATCCCTCTGCAAAATGGCAAATTTGGAAGAAAACATGGAGGGTTTACAATTAATAAATAATTGTAATGATCAGAGTTATAGATTACATTTAATTTCAGAAATACGTGTATATTCTCTTATTTTGTCAGCTGCTCAAGTTAACAGTACTAATATTAAAAAAGTGTCTCTTCTTTGACAGGTTCTCAGCTGTATTGTGTGGCTATTTTATATTTTTGAATCACATTTTTGGTCCGTTTTTCATAAAATTGTGGTTTTCTGGCAAATTAGTGGCAAATCATTAAAGATTGAAGTTAGAAAATAATGACAGACATCTGAGTTTCAGATTTCATAACCTTCAGAAAATTCATACTAATGCAAGACCTAATTATCTTTTTCAGTTTATAAGAGAAATATTTAAAAATTGTCCTAATTTTTTGGCCTTTGCCCCACTTCTATTTATGTCTTTGTAAAGATTTCTTGCTCTGAGGTTGAGAGGTATGACAAATGTATCAGGGCCATCACCATCAGCCAGAGACATTTCAAATTGTGATATATTTGTTGCACCCAACATAGTGACTCTGGATGTGCCCAAGCAAGCCAAAGAGCAGTTATGCAGTATTAAGTGTGTAGAGTATCCCCCATCCAAGGTAGACACAAGTACTACAGTGACTTTTCATCTGTCATTGATTTTGCAGAATGTTCCGGTTTTCTGTCATAATTTTATACTGTTGAATTATTCTTCTTCTTATTCAGAAAATGCATGTTGTTGCAGTACCTGTTTCTCTGTGTTTAAGTAGCAGTTCTTTAATGACCATCAGGTAAGCTTGTCTGAGACTGTAAGATGCAAGTAAGCTTTAATAAGCATACTGTTAAAGAATTACCAGCACTGAAAGCCTTTTTGTTGTTGCTATGCAGAGAATATTTACATAACTAGATAGCATATAAGCCTTGGGTACTGAAATGCATATGACAGTACGGTGGCGGATCCAGGAATTTACAGAAGGGGTGGCGCAGTCTGAAAGGTAGGCCAGCGAGAAAGGGCTGGTAAGTAAAACACTGGGATTTAGTGGGCTGTTAAAAGGCCACTTTGAAATGCTCTGACAGCATATATGAAAAGGACATATATGTATTTTTTGCTGTTTCAGCCAAGTTGCTTTGAGCTAGACTTGTGTGTACTTTCTTGCTATTACTTCACCGCTGGTTGGCAGTACTGGGATTCAAACCACATTGACTCCAGACATTTTGGCATCACAGTTTGTGGCATCCTGCCATCTGTAGGTCACTCTGGAGACAGTGTTGTCATCCTCTTTTCATACTAGTGGCAGTGATGCCATTCTGTTCCCACAATGAGCAGGGGCACTCTAGCTTTTCACCCTTTACTGTCTAACTAGATTATGGGCTTTTTGGCAAGTTGCATATGGCACAATTATAGTAAAAAGCATACTCCTTTCAAGTATATAAACCAACAACTGCTGTTCATTTTTTTCTCTTCCTGAGTGCTGGTGTCCATAGAGTTAATTGAACCTGGAACAGTACCCCTGCAGGTAACACTGCATATACTCTACTGCTGCTCCATCGGTCTGCAAGCCCCCCCCCCCCTCCACATGCACACAAGTGTGGAAGCCGTAATGTCCTGGATTTAGCTGCCTGGATTATGAAAACTGTTTTACTGAAAAGAAAGAATGAAATACTGTAGAGGTTTAGAGATCTGGATGGCTGATGGAGCATTTTGTATCTTTATTCCACTCATCTGCAGCTTTTCACACTGCAACTTTAGGTGCTGCAGACACATGCTGGATGGATTATGATGTCTCCCTTCATGCCAAGCAATTGAGATGCTGCATATATGTGAAATACAAGATCATCCTGATGTGATATGCAGGGCTGTTAAATGTATGCATGTGCTATGAACAATACAGTATGCCATCTACACAATTGTTTGGCAGATCAAGATGAACACCTCAGTATAACAAACAAGTCTGTCAAATGCATGTGGTACATTCACTGTAGCATAACATTCACACAAGTATCTGGCAGCACTCCCATATTTAATTCCATGTATTATGTCCCGGAAATTTGCAATAATAATTACAGCTGTACCACACACAAACATTACTTTTTTTTGCACTGTGTTTCAGTCAGAGTATTGCTTCGGTTACTTTCCTAAAGTTCATGGAGGCAGTCTTTAGAATATGTCATCAGTGATCTTACAGTGTAATTACTTAACAGTTACTAAATCAGTTAAACAAGTCTTCACTATATGATGTCCAGAAATGTATTTATATTAAATGAGGAGCCTCTGCTGTGCAAATGACTTGACATAAATAATATCAAACAAACAGCATCTGTAAATACAGTCACAGGTATATACTAGGCTAATGACTAGGGCCCTTATAAACCTAGCCACGCAATCCAATCCTATCCACTCCAGTCCATTTGTGTTCTCATGTATCATGTGCATTTATTAAGAGGGGGTATGTTAGGAAGTTTCTAAAAGCTATGTGGTGGGGTATGTTAGTTTGCATAGCACTGCCTGCCTCTGCCTATCAAAGACATGGGGGCCAGACCAGGATTAAATTTCCAGTTTCACATCCATTGGTCTTCACCTTTGCTTTTTTTTTTTCAAGTAGGAAGGAGTTTAGAAAATGTTATAGGATATAAATTAAAATCAGTTGAAGTGTCAGTAAAATTAATAAAATGGAAAGCAGAAACAAACCCTCAAATAAGTTATGCATAATAAAATAACTGCATACAGAGAGCACTACAGAAGCAGCAAATATGAATACCTAAAATACACTTAGAAAAAAACATGACTACCTGAAAACAGACCTCATCTAGTATTTTGCTCTGAGAGTGTTGATGGAGAAGTACAGAGAATGTCAGAAGGAGTTGCATTGTGTTTTTGTAGACTTGGAGATAGCATATGACAGGGTGCCTAGAGAGGAGTTGTGGTATTGTATGAGGAAGCCAGGAGTGTCAAAGAAGTATGTAAGAGTGGTACAGGATATGTACAAGGGTAGTGTGACAGTGGTGAGGTCTGTAGTGGGAGTGACGGATGCGTTTAAGGTGGAGGTGGGGTTACATTAAGGATCAGCTCTGAGCCCTTTCTTATTTGCAATGGTGATGGACAGGTTGACAGACGAGATCAGACAGGAGTCCCCATGGACTATGATGTTTGCAGATGACATTGTGATCTGTAGTGAGAGTAGGGAACAGGTGAAGGAGACCCTGGAGATATGGAGATATGCTCTAGAGAGAAGAGGAATGAAGGTCAGCAGGACTAAGACAGAATATATGTGTGTGAATGAGAGGGAGGATAGAGGAATGGTGAGGATGCAAGGACTAGAAGTGGTGAAGGTGGATGAGTTTAAATACTTGGGGTCAATAGTTCAGAGTAATGGTGAGTGTGGAATAGAGGTGAAGAAGAGAGTACAGGCAGGATGGAGTGGGTGGAGAAGAGTGTCAAGAGTGATTTGTGACAGACGAGTACCTGTAAGAGTGAAAGGGAAGGTCTACAAGAGGGTGGTGAGACCAGCTATGCTATATGGGTTGGAGACAGTGGCATTGACAAAAAGGCAGTAGTTTGAGCTGGATGTGGCAGAGTTAAAGATGTTAAGATTTGCACTGGGTGTGACGAGGGTGGACAGGATTAGGAATAAGTATATTAGAGGGTCAGCCCAGGTTGGAAGGTTTGGAGACAAAGCCAGAGAGGCAAGATTAAGTTGGTTTGGACATGTGCTGAGAAGGCATGTGGAGTATATTGGGAAAAAGACGCTAAGGATGAAGCTACCAGATAACAGGAAAAGAGGAAGGCCTAAGATAAGGTTTATGGATGTGGTGAGAGAGGACATGCAGGTGGTTGGTGTGACAGAGCAAGATGCAGAGGACAGGAAGAAATGGAAACAGGTGATCCGCTGTGGCGACCCCTAACGGGAACAGCCGAAAGAAGATGATGATGATGATGATGTATAAGTTATGCTATTACACATTAAGTTAAAGGAAATTATTTTATATGATAAATTTGCAAATTACCCAACAAGCAGTTAAGACCAGGGAAAGATTCTTAAGCTGGATATAGTCACAAGACCTTCATATTTAACTTCTTTCCTCATAATGCGTGGACAAAAACAAAAATAATGGGGGGACAAAGGCAAAACATTAGGGTCAATTTTCAAATATTACTCTAATTCACATAAAACAATTACAAGAACAGCAGGTTTTGCATCAACGTGCATTTTGTAAACAGTAAGTATGAAGCTCTAACATCTGACATTATTGACTGGCTGTAATCCTCAGTGATTTACCAAAAAAGCAGAACTTTACAAGAAACAAGGCAAATGATATGAGACAAAATCAAGTCAAGTCTGCAAACTCTGGGGAAGTTAATACTACATGTAAAGTTGGTTATGTAAACAGAAAAAAAGCTGTATATTATATAATACCATGTAAAGGGAGTAAAATCTGTCAGCACAAAGGATAGAGTCTGAATTGTTAATGTGCTACTTCCTGTAACCAGAGGTACAAGAAATCATTCCTTCTACATTCAATTCCCCTGCCATTTGACTATGAGCAAATCACTTACCCAAGCCATTCTCCTGGGTCATCCCAGAATAAGGATAATTGTGTTTGGTGGCTTGTCTGGTTAACATATGTATAAAAAATACAATTTTAAATCAAAATAATATTAGTGCATGGCAAATCAGAAACACATCCCTATATTATATATTATATATTATATTATAAAACTAATACAAACTGCATACACCATATATTGTAAAGGCAGCAAATCAGAATGCTCAAAATATACTTGGCAAAAATAAATTGACTCAAAAATAGCATTCCATTATACACCTAAGTAACTTAATTACTGTTATGCTGTTAGTCACATAACATGTTACAGGAAATTAATTTCCTTTGCTAGATTTACCCACAAGAAATTAGAAAGACTGAAAAGATTTAGATGTAGAGGAATCCCATCCTGGCTGAATACAAATCAAGCCTCTTGGGTGAAAAAAAAAATAACAGATACTGTTTACCTAACACGTCTACAACAGAGACAACAGTTAGCATCAGAAAAGTTGACTTACTGAATTTAAAAATTCAAGAGGCAAGGTTGAGCAATAGACCAATGACTTATTCCTGACAAACAATCATTCATATTGTATATCAAAGGGAACACAAAATAAGTTTCACACTTTACATGCAAAATCCATGCCTGAAATGCACTGTCACAAGTATGAAATAAAACAGAGAATAATGCATATTTTTAATCTATAAAATATGTCACAAATCGGCACCTAGTTAGTCTGTCTGTTGTGCCAGTCAAGGAGAATACTATGCCTGCACGATTTCTGACTAGTTTTTTGTAGATAACATAAACACAATTTTAGAATGAAATCACTCAACTTGAATGCCCTTTTAAGCTGTGTATGCTGTTTACATTTAATATGTGGTTACCAGGCAAAATTTGAAATAATTCAATAAAGGTACTTACACTTTATTAATTAACTAGATGATTTCTTGTACCTGAAAAATTAAATCCACAAAACTTCCCACTAGCTGCAGAGTTCCTCTGTTTCCTGACTTATTGCACTTTTAGAACTGCTTGAAAAAAAAATACAAGAAATTCCTGAACAGCTTTTTCTGAGTAAAATAAAGAAAGGCAAATGTAACATGTGCATGCTTCACTCTATCATAAAATTAAATACTTTCCTAAGTCTTCATGCATGTTTCTTTATTTGGGCTGAAAAGTGAAGTGAAAGGCTGGGCTGAATAGCTATGGAAAAACTCAATAAATGCATAGGCGAATTCACTTGGCATTAGGCGCGACCGTAGTTTTTGCAAATAACCGCAGATCAAAAATGGCTAGCGCTATCACATTTAAAAGTATAGCAAATTAAATAGTGGGACTTCAAGGTGTAGTAACCTGGGTTTTTTTGTACAAGAAATGAACATATAGTTAAAAATGATGGCAGTATACAAACTGTAGCAGCAGTAAACCAATAGCTTTAAATACCTCTGTCTTCTTTACCCTGCATCTTATTTAGGCAAGTTCCTCTTCTTGAGTGCTTTGTCAGTCAAGATGTGAGATGCAGTTGGAAGAGCCACTCAAGATCTTAGGATGGTCAGATCGCCTGACTGTCTCCTCCAATTGGGTCTTCCACTGGGACTTGCGACGCAAACAGCAAACAAATACATAGCGTACAATACAGTAAAATATCTGTGAGGTGAAATGGGAAAACATACTGCGGAAAGTGTTAATCTCTCAACTGTGCACTGCTTTGGTAATACATTTTCCAGTTTCAATTGAGACAATTAAAATAACTTTTTCATTTTTATTTTATTATTATTTTTTTTTTACTCAAGGTTGTACAGTGGGTTCTCAAAAAAGGGGGAGGGCGCGCAACCCTGCGCCAAAGCCTAAATCCGCCATTGCAGTATTTGTAATAAAGGACAGAATTAAAGCATTTTTTAGAAGCTCATTACATTTGTTGGAGACTTGCAGTCATCTTTGCAGGCTTTACCCGTAAACTAAACAGAATGCCAATCTATCATGTGTGGCCCATAACATGTGCAGTAATCATTTAAGCAATTTATTTTGAGCTTGTTTCTTGTTTGCTGTTCATTTTTTACTTTGATCATGTTTTCCCCATGAAACAAGTAGATAGTTGTTGTCAGGCAGCAGGTCTTTTTTGGATAAGAAACATTTTTACAAGTGGGGGCATCACAGAGATTGCCTTTTTCAGCATGTTACTTGGTACTTTTATAAAGCTTAATATAAATTATAATTAAAACTGCAGTGCAAGGAGAAGTGTTCTGAGTTGAGTGCTGCTTGTTTTTTATACTTGATTTTGACTGGCATTCCAGTAATGTATTTAAAAAGTAATTTACTTTTTCATGCCTCACTTGTTTCCATCTAGATATCAAATAAGCTGTCATGTAGCCAATGCATTGAAATATTTTTTTCTTCTACACTTCATTTTGTCTTGATTGGACTCTCATAATGATGGTTTGGCACCCAGGCAGTGTATTTAATTAAAGTCCCAGTTTTTAGCATAGCCGCACCCCTTTCTAGTTGGCCACACCCTTCCCATTGGCCGCACCCATTCAGCTGTCTCCTGCCACCCCCCCTTTGATTTGAAGCCACCAGTCACCACTGATAACAGAAGAAATTTCCAAAACACCAGAACCAAATATTTACCCACAGCTTACATTTTCTGCAAATGAACCAGTGAATGTTATTGGAAGAATCATATGGAATAATCAGTAGAACTGATATTTAAGAGAAACTGTGCTGGAAACAGAGCAACACTATACAAACAACAAGAAAAAGATGTGACTACAGATTTCAGGTCTTCTACCCTTTGATTCAGACTTTATAGTCAATGCCTCTGCTTATGGCTGATGAAAAGCTATATGGGATATGTTAAACAATGCACAAAATGAGGGTATTAATGCTGCAATACAAAATAAAGGTTAATAACATGCTTTCAGCTGTAGACTTACTCTCTGAAGTGTTTATATTTAAAATGTTACACAAGAATAAAATGAAACCGTGTAAATCACTGTGCAGGCTGCTGGCTTTGACTAAGGACTATAACTTTTCAGATAACTGATTCAGACATCAAAGCAATGATTACTAAGAGTTGTGACTTAGAAAAACTTAGGTAAAAGGTTAGTGTGGAACAAATATTACATAAAAAGAATTACTTGGCATTGCATTTTCCTTTAAAACTTCAGAAGGACAAGTAAAAGTGTTCAGCTATGGTAGCATTAAAGCTTCAGTGTACTCAACAGAAGAAATAAAATGCAGACACAGTAGGAGACGACTACAAGCCAAAATGATACAATATATACAAAAGATTAAAAGTATGAACAGAAATTAGCAATGTGCAATAATGGTGTTGACTAATACCTACATAGAACTACTTGCTCTGGGAACGGTTAATTGTGTATAAGTTCCAAAAAAAAAATCAATCAATTTGCAAGAATGTACAGACCAGCACCTAGGCAGGACAAATGTTTCACAGCAAAACAGAGGCTTAACTGTCAAATACTAAAAGAGAATGGAAAGAAATGAAATAACAAAACATAATACTGAAAGGCAGATAGTAAAAGTGAAAACTCAGAAAAAATTGTTTCATAAATGTGAACATACCTAGGGATACAGGCAGTTTAGTCAACACAAAGCATAAAAAGTATAACCATCCAAAGCCAAGGCTTTGACTAGAACCTGTGACCATAAACTTATGCACTTACAGTTCTAGAGTACCATTACCATTAATGGAATTCTTCAAAAAACATTAATTACATGTAAAAAATACTGTATGGACAAAAATCCATGTCCTGCAAGGCAATGTTTCCTATATTCTCATGCATATTTCAGCAACAGCTCTGTATATTATTCATATCCAAAATACAACACAAGAAGCAATTCCAGAAAGTAACAGGTTAAACAACTTAGTGGAAGAAAAGGTGTGAAACTGTAATGAGTTAACAGAGAAATATATCAGTATAGCAGCTGAATATGTTGCTCTTACAATGACCTTGACAAAGACAGAGGACTCACTATTAGAGCATGTGTAGCAATTTTGTGATGACAGTACTCAGCAAAAGTGAGTAAGCTTGATCCAGATGTTGTAAATGTAAGATATATGACTGCTGCAAGAATATCAATACATTTTCAGAATCTGGAAAACACACATAAAGGTGAAAGACTAATACTGACTGCCTTTTATAAAACACACCCACTGCAATAATACACAGGGTTCATGAAAGTGATGTAAAAATTAAACCATTTGTTGGACAAAATATCTGGTTCCCTCATGTGAACAGCACAGCAGAACTACAGTTTAGTGTGAAAACCAAACACAGTTTGAAGCACCAGTGTACGAGTCCAGATGCCAGAATTAGTGCAGCAGTAGCGTTGTCGCCTCACAGCAAGAGGTTCTCCCGTTTGATTCTCGGCTGGAACGCCTTTTGTGTGGAGTCTGCATGTCTTCCCCGTGGTCGAGTGGCCTTCAAAAGACATGCATGAATTGGGTTTGCCTTCATTGAAGGTTGGGTGTCGAGCTGGCACCTCGGCACCGTATAAAAAAATCTACTGCCAATTATTAGCAGACCGGAGTTCCGCTGTGGTGATCCCTAACTTGGAAAAGCCGAATGAAGAACAACAACTGTCTTGAACAGACATTAGCACTGAATTCTAAGGGTCAAACAGCAACACTGACTACCTCCTAGTTAAGATGACATGTATGATGGATAGCTTGCAGTAGAAAAATACTTTCACTTCAGCCAAAACTATTATACCTGGAAAAAAGAATAATGTTAAAATGTCTGGCATTATCAAGTCCATCAGGTTAGACAATGGGCTATTTTTATTAGAATCACGTTCAACCAGTTCTGCAGTAACTGAATTACTCTTCACAGAAGAATAACTCAATTCTGGCTGCAGGCTGATGGCATTAAAGAGCAGATCATAGCCAGCATAAGTGAGACAATCAAAATGCAAATATAAAAGGCATTTTCGGCAAAGAGCAAGTTAAGACATACAATAGCATATAAAAACATGATCATTCCTACAACTAGATTCTCCTCAGCAAGCCTTCTTTTGTTTAATTATACTTATAATTAATAATAATATATCTTCAGTGTCGCACTACAGGATGATGCAAGATCAGCAACTGAAACAAACAGATACAACAATGAGAAAGCTGTATCTTTGGCAGCTCCTCACAGAATGTGTGGTTTTCTGGCAAATCACTGAGATGATCTGAGGATTGACATGCATTTGAGTTTCAGACTTCATATCCTTCAGAAGATGTATGTTAAAACAATCCCTGTTACTCTAGCAACTTTATAAATTTATAAGAGCAATATTTAAAATATGCCCCTATTTTTGTACCATTTGTCCCCCTCATTTTGTCGGGCTTTTTCCAGATTTCTTGCACTAAGAGGCTGAGAGGTATGTATACTGCAAACATTTAACATAAACTAGGGCTGCTATCATCTGTCTGCTTTTTAATGTGGGGGATACGTGCTAGACGAGGAACCCGCTGGCTAAGAGATAACTCAAAGTATTTAGTATTATCTGTTTTTTCTTCTTCTATCTAATATACATATATATAGTTAGAGGTCAAAACAGTGAATGTTTTTTTTCAGGCTGTACACAACAGCAAATGCTCATTTGACCAAAGACTGATATCAATGGAGTTTTTGATGATGGCCTTTTGTATGGAATCATAGTACAGCAAGGTAAGGGAATCTGCCGTTACCCTGCTGCAGTGTGTGGTCTCACAGTTGGTATATATTCTTAGCAGGGGCCTTCAGGGGAGGTTTTCAGGGGGCTTACCCTCTGGAAAAAAATAGTTTTACATTTCTATTGTTTTTGATAATTTTAGAATCCATCTTCTTTTATAGTTCGATTTGTTGAGGCACTCATAAATATATATATATATATATATATATATATATATATATGTATATATATATATATATATATATATATATATATATATATATATATATATATATATATATATATATATATATATATAGATCTAGGACTGTTGACCGAAACAAAACGTTCAACAGTCCGAATCCACTATCACCGAACACACTTTAGCGGATGTTTATTGAGCACGCCATTCAGTTGCAAGTCGGTGTACTGCAATAATGACACAGGTCATGACTAACCTTGTGCATGTCCTACAGTCACCTGAGTAGTCTCCTGCCCAAGACCTTCATCCAAGCCACTACAGTGCATGTGGGTTTTTTCACCTTCCCCAGTGAGGGATACCAGGAATTCCCCTACCTTTGTAAGGTGCCTGCTTGTCAGTGGTCTACTCACAGTTTTTAACCTGCTTTTGGCAATTCCCTGTGCCTTAGCCATTGCATGTAGTAAAATACAAGTGATTTTGTGATGCACCTGTACTACTCTTCTATTATGACTGTCTTCTGCTTTGATATTCTGCTCCAGCTGGTCACTGAAGGCCATGTTGGCTTCGCCATCATAACATGTATGTGAGTAGGGATTGATGTAGCACCTATGTCTCTCATGTGGTAAAACTTTTCAGCTCTTACCAATCATTCCATTCTATAACAGGGCATGTACACCTATTGGGGCATGCTTGGAGAACTGTCTGTGCCAGTTAACAGTTGTCTCAGCAATATTCCCTGCATCTTTCTGTAATCCTTCCAACAATGCACAATAGACTGTCAGCAGTGGGCATGTTAACCATGCTTGATTTCTGTTGTACCTGTGCTAAAACCACAGTCTGTGGCAGGTATCCCCTGTAGAATGTATTGCAGTGTATTTATATGCAGTACACTTTTGTGAGCCTTACACAATATGATAGTGATCATGCCTGACTGTGTTCCTTGCACCCTATCTGGATGAGTCTCCTCCAGCAGGGCTGCTAGTTGTCCTACCCTGTCTCATATGTCATGCTAGGCCAGGTCCATCCAGCAAGACTACAGAATATCCTAACCTGTTCCCTTTATCAGTTTGACCCAACCCCAGCAGGACTGCAATCTGTCCTGTCCTTTCCCCTATGCCATGTAAGGTTGAGTACCCTCCAGCAGGACAGCAACCTACCCTCTTCTGTCAACTCTACCTTGTCAGCTTGCCCCCTCCCCCAACAAGCATTCCCCTGTCTTGCCCTGCACTGTGTTAACCCTCATACTCCAATGCTCAGTTACTGTCCATCTCCATGCACCCTTGTGTGGTCATTGTAGGCTAAGGATCATTATCAGTAGTCCTGTATGCTGTCAAATTGTCTGTATGGTGGTACACACTATTATCCAATATATTTTGATACTTTTCATTGCTTGCCATAAAGTGGTCTACAGATATATGCTAACCACAGATTTTATCATACTGAAATGGGCATTGTAGCACAGTAAATATTAAATGAGATAACTTAGTGCAGTCATCTCTGAACTGCAGATATAGCGCAATGTATTATTGTCCATAGTCAGTGTTACAGTGCTCTTTTCTGGACTTGCTGTTGTTTTACATCGTACCACCATGCTGTCTGTTGTTGCATGCCCTGTCAGAGGCAGTTTTTGTAGCCATGCCCAGTGGACTACCTTTTTTCTCCTGATTTAGAGCTGCAGAGTAGATACGCCTCTTCAGGCACTGAGTTTAGTTGGGCACTTGCATGGTACCAGAAGGAGAGTAAGATTTTCCTGCACATGCTGCAGTGGGACCATTGAAATCACCTGCTGAGGTGTATGAAGGCTTCCTCTGGCATGTCAGTGTTATGACTGGATGTAAGGGTGCATAATCAGAGTCAGACTGTCTCACACTAAAGTCATCTTGCCATTCACCACCACACACTGATGCTGTTCTTTTATCTGAATAATCCCATATCTCTGAAATGTGGCTATCTTCCTACTTCACAAACAGATCATAGAAACCTGCTTCACTTTTCGTTTTATCCCCTCAGACTCCCATGTCCACTACAAAACACACTGATATCATGGCTGTTATGCACTGTCTTTCATGTAATTGGTTATACTCAAAGACATTGACATACTGTATGTTTGCATTTCAGTCTTAGCTGTTCTTTTAAACCATATATACATATGTTCTTAACCACTGCTCTCTAATTATTTGATTTTTGTTGTACTTTCCCTAGGGTGAGTCTGAAAATGGTCCAATCAGAAAACTGTACCTCAGTTAACATATTTCTAAATAAATATTTCGTATTGCAACCTGCATTAACCGTTTCCCCAAATTAAAACAGTCTTCTACATACAAGTACATGTACGTGCATGTTTTCTGTAGAAGGGAAACTCCTGTTGCCACTGGTAACTCATCAGGTGATTAAGCTCTGTATACTTCCTGAATACACTCTGTGGAAACTCCAAAGAGCATGACACTTATTAGCACTCAGCCACCTTCTCTAGCTTTGTTTCTCAGAAATAGTCATCTGCATGACATCATCTCCATAGTTTCAACATTAAGAAAAAAGCACACAAGACTAAAAAGTGAAACTTACAAAAACAACTCCTGCTTCCCCCATACACAATGTTTGTCTTTTTGTCAGATTCTAGTAAGGTATGCAAACTGCAGAACATGTTATTTCACTTTAAAAATTCACTTTAAATATGAAGAAACAACTTCAGTGTCATCGTGTGCACTTTTCCATTCCTCAGAGCTAACCTTCCTGAATCTTCTTCAGGCATTCAATTCCAATCTGCTGCCCTCAGAACTGTCATTCAGCAGCCATTATTACTTAGTTGTACACAACTGCAAATTAACAGTTATGAGCTCTGTATAAAAAAATGTCAGCATCATTGTTAGCAACCATATGTTTCTTTATAAAAAATAAGTGGCTAGTATTGGGCCCATTGTTTACTTCAACATTCCAGTAGTAAGAAATAAGCCAAAAGTATTTTTGATATAACAGTGCCCTCCAATGGCCATAGAAACCAATGCAGACAAAAGATGTATAAAATCTTACTTAAAAAAGCATTGCTTAACTTTGTATTGTATCATATAAGAACTCCACATGCATAATATACATGGACATAGTAATACCCTCAAGGGATAGCTCTTTGCTAGGCATAACCACTTAATAATCAAGATACTGCAGCCTTGCAAACAGGGAGCCTTAGGTCAGGGCTATACTGTACACCTCCTCTGAAATATCCTCAGTACTGTACAGCCCACTAGGTGTGGTTAAATATTCTGCTAAAATTTTCATATGAATAGAATTATTGAGCATGGCTCAATATATGCAACAACGTATTGCTGTATCAAGAAGTTTGTTGTCAGCAGAGGACCTAAACACTTCATGTTAAGAGGTCTTTGTACAACAATAGCACTTTTGCAAATGCAGCATTGTATGATACCAGTATGGTATGTAAAACATGTATTACACTACAGGCAGTTTCTTTAGTTCAAGTGCAGTTTAGAAAACAATTAAGTACACTTGCTTCTTGAAAACAAAAAGTATATCTCTGGTTAGGACAATTTTGGTTACACTGGCAACTCGGCATGTAAAAATCTACTGCCAATCATTAGCGGACCAGAGTTCCGCTGCGGCAACCCCTAACCGGGAAAAGCCAAAAGACACAACAACAATAGCTCAGGTCTATGTTTCTTAGTTTTAAAGTCTCCGTGAAATATAACATTCCTCACAATTTATAGCACTGGGTAACTTTCCTCAAATACATCCACAGTTATGTTCATACTATTCTTTGAGTATTTATTTTATTTTACCTTGTTTGATTTTATTTGAAGTCTGTTTACCAGGGCAGAGCACTGATCATACAGGACCTATTTTGATCTCAACCCGAGTAAATCCACAGTTGGATTCCTGGTACTCTCTGAGTAGATTCACAGGTCTTACAATGATCCTGGTACATTCCTCAGCTTTTTTGATTAAATTTGACAATAGTGTGGATTCTTGGTTGAAATCTCTGTCCATGAGAGACACATGCCTATAACATTATGGCTCCAGCCCTCCTTTTAAAAGCACTTCTTCAGGTGATTCAGGTGAAAGGACTTTAGTGACAATGCCCACCTTTTGAAGTTTAGTGTTTTCATCCTCTTCTTTGTATAGCCACATCAAGGGTGCCTGGACAGATACTACTGCAAATATGTTACTATCTGCTTAGCACTGAAGTATTCTCATTCAATGCTGCAGTACCTTGTCTCATTCATGCTTAAGCTTCCAACTTAGGTAGTAACTTGGGAGTTCCTTGCCACTTGTTTCCTGGGATAACACAACTCCCAAACCTACTTCAGATGCACTGTTGTCAACAAAGAGTTTATTGAAGTCAGGGGCAAATACAACTGGTTATAAATGTAAGACAGCTTTTAGTTAGTTAAAAGCCTCATCTACTGTTACTTTCCACCTTATCTGCCTTTTGTAAGGTCATACAGAGGATGGTTATGCTAGCAAAGTTAGATATGAATTTTCTATACAGTAGTCTGATAGTGCTAAAATAATTTAATTTGTTGTTTGGTACTGGCCATAGGATAGTTTTGACAGCTTTTCTTTTGTCTGATTGGGTTCTAGTTATTCTATCCCAATTGCATACATTAAATATCTGACTTCTGCCATACAAAGATTACTTTTGGCAGCATTACATGTAAGTTCTGCTTGCCCAGTGTTCAGTATAGCTTGTACTTTGGATAAATGTAATGCTGAAATAAACTTTCTGAATAAAGTACTAAGTCATCAAGGTATGCAGCCAAGTTCTTGGTGTGACGTTTTGCAACTTTATCCATGAGCCTTTGAAAAGTGACAGGAGCTCCATGAAGTCCAAATACTAAGATTGTATAATGAACAAAGATCTTCGTACAGGCAGAATACTGTCAGCTCTTTGGCTGAAGGGGTGAGAAGAATCTGCTAGTATCATTTACCTAGCCACCTTATGAGGTCCTCCACCCTGGGTGTTGGATATATGTCAAATCTGGATATGGTATTCAGGTTTCAGAAATCATTACAAAATATTTTGATTTCATCTGCCTTATCGACTACCATAAGTGGACCATTCTATTTGCTATAAGCATTTTTCACTTTTTCACTTCTTAATGTTTGTTTTTTTTATAAGCTGGCATCCCATATGATTTCAGATTACCTTTTTTTTCCTGGTATAGTTTCAGTAGGATGTTGTTTTAAATCTGTTCTACCAGGAAGCTCAGATTTTTTATTTCTCAGAATAAACTCTTTTACTATTTATGTCTGGGTATTAAATGATGCTTCTCTCTGATAAAAAGGTATGGAGTTCTCCAATACCTTCCTGTTAAAAAAATAAAAATGTCCAAGGAATCCAGTGTATATAGTCCAACCAGAGCACTCCTTTGGAGAGGTTTTAGAATGAACAGCAAGCAAACATAAATGGATTAAGATGAGAGCTCCAAGTCCTTAACCAAACCCTCAAAATCTCTTGAAACCAATATTCAAGAAAAACTCCTTACTTAAAAGGAGAATAATAAGGCTCAGTTTGTCACAAAAAAAGAAGAACTTTATTGATAATGATTAGTGTTTTGTCTAAAAGACTTCATCAAATCAAACAGTATCAATGCTAGTCTAGTTACAGAAGATCCTTTTATATGTTCAATTTGATGGGTGGTATATTGATGAAGAACTGTGATCTTCCATGGTTGGCTGAATGGTAAAACACAGGCCGCCCTAAAGAAGGAGCTATGTGACTGTCATGCTGCTTGATCAGAATGCAAGCTACAGATGTCCAGTGAGAATCACACAGGCCTTGGTGTATCACTCTTACAGGACTAAATAAAACAGTTATACATCATTTTCATAAATCTTAATGTAGATCAGAGAGTGTGTATGCACCTTGAAGAAACATTTCCAGATGTAGCATGTGCATATAAATACAAAGCATGTGCAGGCAGCAGTGCCATTTTGAAAGAACAGCCAGAGTGCTAACATGTATGAGTGTGGTAGTTAGTCTGTTTATAAGTTTATTTAAGTTTAAGTTACAAAGCCTCATTTCTGATGTGCTGGTGTGTAATAAAGCTGCTTGAACACTGAACCCACGAATTTTCGTCTGTTTTATCCTGACCAGATGAGCGACATGATGTCAGAACCGGAATTAGAAGAGCAACTTCTTCAAGCCATGAGGTGCATAGTTGAAGGTGAAGGCACACAAAGTAGGTTGAGTGAAAAGGAGCACAGACAAATGAAAAAGGCCCAGAAACAAGCTAAAGGTAAAGAAAACTGCACAAATGATTTATTTGGCAAAGAAAATGAAACGGCACATTTATAAGGCACAAAACACATTACTAATAAAATGAGAGGCACAAAACGTATTATTAAGCAAATGAAAGACACAAACTGTATTATTAATTAAACGATATGTTCGAAAACATGATATTTGATAAACCTAGCAAAACTATTCATATGGGGCTCAGAATTATCTTTGGTTTGCATAACGAGCATGTTTAGAGTAAAACAGACACAAGAAAAGTATAATGAGGATGATAAGAGATTAAAAAGACATAACGAGTATGACACCTGTGCACTGGCGCAATAATCAAGGAGCCTCAATCTTCACCACCAGCAAAAGTGAATGGCGTCCACATTGGGAGGATAACAAGTACACACACAGTAAGGTACAATTTCCCTTAAAAGCACACAGTAATCACAGTCAGTCTGGGGCTGGTTTCTTCCTTTCTCTCCAGATCCCCAATATGACTTCCCTGCCCAAGTAGCTGATACACACACACTTTGAGATATGAGTTATATACTAACACACAGACACTCCTGGGGAAGACTGGCACAGCCTTCTCTCCAGACTATAAGGTAGAAATCGTACCATGACAAAAAAAACGCAACAAAAACCTTCTCTCTCCAAATAATTTCACAACCAAGATCCAAATAAGGAAGCAGAAGTGAATGTTGAACTATTTCAAGGAGCAACCACGCAGTAAAATAACTTCTTTATTCTTATTCTAGCACCTCGGTGTCACCACCTTCATGGAATAAAAAAAAAATCACATAAAAATGTACTTTTATACACTTAATTACAAATTACATTCAATTAATCGAGATGTACCTCCCTGGACTACATGAAAAGAGACATGGAGGAGCTCTCTGACCATGTAGCCCAGGCTGGTATGACTCTGACTCTGAGTAGCATCCTGCCCTCACCCAAAATAATGCCAGGATATGAAGAAAAAATGATCAGTTTCAACAATTGGTTAAACTACTGGTGTCATTCAAAGGGGATCCAGTACTTGTCAGCCTGGGGCGACATGCTTGACAAGCCACGTTGCTTTGTCAGAGATGGCTTGCACCTGTCACCCCTGGGCTTTCGAATACTGGCCAAGACTCTTGCCGCCCCAATACTGCCTTTTTTAGGCAAGGCTCAAAAGACAAACCCTCCTCCATAAACAACAATAATAAACAAAAACTGAGGGTAATGCTGCTCAACGCCAGAAGTCTAAACCTCAAAATGCACACACTCAAGGCTCTCCTTAGTATGGAAGAAATCGACGTATGTGCAGTGACAGAAACCTGGTTCAAGGCTCCAGAGAGCACCCCAGCACTACCAGGCTATAACTCCTACCATACCTTTAGGTCCCAAAACCAGGACCGAAACACAAAAGGAGGGGGTGTGTCCATATTAATCAAGAACACCCACACCTCCAGGTTAGTAGTACAGCACACAGAATCTGAGACCATCCAAGTGCAACTGACAGCGGGTAAATTGACTGTTCAATTTATAGCTTGCTACAGATCTCCCACCTTGTCTCAGTACCCTCACACAGCATTCCTGAGAACATTAGAAAGTATGAAGATTCTACCCAACACCATGCTACTGGGTGACTTCAACTATCCAAACATTGACTGGGAAAACTACTCAAGCTCAAACGCCCTAGCCCAATGCTTCCTTGAGTTTATAAACTCAAACGCCCTTGAACAGCTAGTCACCACTCCCACAAGAGGTGACAACATACTGGACTTGGTCATCACCAACATGGGGAACCTATGTTCCACACCTGAGGTAAACTCGTCATTGGTAAGATCAGATCACAATCTAATCACAATGGACATCCACATCCTGACCCCCCCTCCCAGTCAAGGAAATCAAGGTAAAAAACTTCTCTAAAGCCAACTTCACACTCCTCAAGACCGAGGTGGGAAGTTTCAAAACTCCCAATCAAATGGAAAATGATGACCCATCGGCAGAATCCTTTATAAGTGCATTCTATGAACACCTTCAAGAATGCATGGACCGAGCCATCCCAAGTAAAATCAAGACCAACTCCTCAAAAAAAGAGGAAGCCAGTCTGGTGGACCCCAGCCATAAATAAACTTTCCAACAGAAGGAGGAAACTCCTGCAAGATAGAACAAAATCCCAAAATAAGAAGGCATCTCTGATTAACATCAGTAAAAAACTGTGCTCCCTCATTAAATCATCCAAGGCCAACTTCGAAAGAAAAATAGCCAATGACTTTAAGGATAACCACAAGGCCTTCTTTAACTATGTCAAGAGTCTAGGGGCAAACTCTCAGATATGCTCTGAGCTAGTGCATAATGGCTATAAATACACTGAACCAACTGACATTGCCAACATCCTGGCTGACAAGTTCAGTGCAAACTTCACCCCCCCCCCCTCTCCACCAAAGGGGCTAGCACCCATTCCAGAAGAATGTGGCACTCCAGATATCTCAGACACACAAGTAAAGACAGCCCTTGCAAAGGCCAAAAACACAGCATCAATGGGACCAGATGCTATCCCAGGTTGTGTCTTACACGAGCTTCAAAATGAACTAACCCCCCATCTCAAATCACTATTCAAACTCAGCCTCTCTACAGGCTATGTACCCAAAGAATGGCGTACAGCAACAGTCGTACCACTCCACAAAGGTGGTGCCACAACTGACCCTGGGAACTATCGCCCTATAAGCTTGACTAGCTTGGTCTGCAAAGCCATGGAATGCATTATCATGGAGCACATTAACAGGGACATTGGGAACCTCCAGACACTAGACCCCACCCAGTTCGGCTTTGTTAAAGGCAGATCTTGCCTCCTGAACTTGGTCGACTTCTTCGAAACAGTCACCAAGGCCATAGATGAAGGGAAGGTGATCCACACAGCATATCTGGACCTCGCTAAGGCATTCAACACCATCCCACACTCAGGAATCATAGACAAACTCACCAGCTTAAATATTAACCCCTATGTCACGAGATGTATTGCCAATTGGCTCTCAGACAGAACCCACATGGTAAGAGTGGCAGGCACCATGTCTGACTTTAAACCAGTCACAAGCAGAGTCCCACAGGGCTCAGTCCTGGGACCCCTCCTGTTCGGTATATATTTCTCCGAAGTACAGGCAAAGGCAGAGGGACTGTGGCTAACCAAGTTTGCAGATGACTGTAAATTGGGTGCAATAATTGACTCTCCAGCTGACACAGACATCCTGCAAAAGGGTCTCACAGAGACAAACACCTGGTGTCAAAGTCACGCCCTCAAGCTAAATGCCAAAAAATGCATAGTAATCCCATTTGGGAAAAACAAAGTACCTACAAACTACCACATAGATGGGAATCCACTAAGTACAGAAGAAGTAATTGGGGACCTGGGTACCCAAGTAGATAGCATGCTGTCCTTTGATAACCACACAGCCAAAACTGTCAGGAAATCCTTCTATGTGGCACACCTGATCACAAAGGGTTTCTCATCCAGATCCAAGGATGTGATTGTGCCCCTTTACTCCTCACTCATTAGGCCCATAATAGAGTACAATGTCCCATATGGGATGTACCTCACTAGACACCTGCAACAACTAAAAGGACCACAGAAGTACCTCACCAAGAGGATTAAGGGCCTTAAACAATTACCCTATGAAGCATGACTAAAAAAGCTCCATCTCTTCTCAGTCGCTTACCATCTGCTCAGAGGTGACCTATGCCTGACCTATAGGACCATGTCAAACCCTGAACTAATGGACATGCTTCACCTCAAAAAAACGAGATCCCTCAGAATCACTCGTTCTAGCGACTTGAACCTATGTACAACAATAAACATGACATGCTGGAGGGATAGATTCCTGTCCCAGCGACTCCCCTCACTCTGGAATAGAATCCCAATCCATATTCGACAGAGCTCCTCTCTGACCCTCTTCAAGAGAAATCTTGATGAGTGGATGGGTAATCGAAAGTTCTACCCTGGAATCACTTCAGGAGACCTATTGACAGAGGCCCAGGTTACTAATCTAATGGGGGAGGCGAAAGCCATCACTCTGTGGTTAGGCTTATAAATGCCCATGGGCAGATAGCCTAGTACTTACCTATGAACCTATAAATTTAAAGCTAACACTTCCAATTTAACTCATTGTTCAAGCCCTTAGGAACCAGAGTTTTATACTTTAAAATATATACACTTTCCTTAGATAACAATTTCTGTCTTAATATATCCTCATTTTCTTCAATACAATTAACTTGTTCCAAGATAGTACCTTGTAACAATCTAACATCACTATTATGCTTTATTTTAAAATGTGAAGAAACTATTTTATCTTCCCTTTGATTCCTTACATCTCTTATGTGTTCGATGAATTTAACAGAAGACATTCTTTTTATTTCCCCAACATAGTATAGATTACATGGGCAACATAAAGCATATATTACCCTTTTACTTTCACAGGAAAATACACCCCTGGGTTCAAATTTAACATTATTAATACCTCTAACTGTATTAATAATGTGTGTACACACACTACATTTACCACATCTCGAAGTTCCCATAACTAACAGGGGTCTTCATATTTCCATTGTTGGCATACTAAAAGCTCCATGTACCAACATGTTCTTTATACTTTTAACTCTAGTATATGAAAAAAGGGGTTGTTTCTGTAAAATAGCTGCTAAAAATGTGTCTTGTATTAAATATTCCCAGTAATAGTTAATTAATTCTACAACATCTTTACTTTTAATATTATAAACAGACACAAAATATACTGGGTTTATTTTATATTGAGTGTATTCTACATGTCTCAGATATCCTGTGCTTCTTTCCTTCATACCTCTATCCTCCCTTAACCCATTTACTATTCTGGTTTGTGCCTCCTGTATAATCATTGGGTCATATCCTCTCCCCAAAAACAAATTAACCATTTTTTTCTATTTCCTGTAACAAATTATTCTTATCACTACAGAACTTTGACAATCATAATAACTCCCCATAGGGAAGTGTCTTAATCACATGGGGGAGGGGATGACAACTGGTGGCATGGAGATACTGACTACCATCTAGAAATTTCCTATGCACACCAGTTGGAATACTTCCATTCTCTTTCCTCTCTAAAACAATATCTAAATATACAACTTTTGTACCTCATTGCAAACCATCAAATGACAGACCGGATGTTATGCAGGTCAATCATAAAACTGTCCAACTCATTCCAATCACCTTCACAAACAAATATTAAATCATCTATGTATCTGAAATAAAAATCAACATATTTCTTCATAAAACTTAATTTAAATAAAAAAGTAATCTCAAAAAATGACATGAAAAGATTGACATACATGGGGGCTAAAGGAGCCACATGGCTGTTCCTTGCCTTTGTCTATACATTTGATTATCATAATAAAAATAATTATTTTTCAAACAAAAATCTAACAACTCAATAATAAAATCTGAAAAAGGATTATTCCCCCAAAAATATAGGATGGCTTCCAATCCATACACATGTTTAACTGATGTACATAAGCTTCTCACATCAAGTACTATCCAATATTTGTTCTTATTCCATACTATTGGAGAAATTTTCTTTAAAAAAATCAAAACTATCTTGTATGTATACAGATGATTTCTGAACATAAGGTAATAAAACCTTGTGCAACACCAAACCAATGTTATGCAGAAAATATTTACAGGCTGAAATTATGGGCCTGCCAGGAGGATTCACCAAACTTTTGTGTATTTTTGGTAGGCCGAAAAAACTGCCATTTCACTATTCCTGTTAAACAATTTGCCTCTTACATCTTTTTTCGGTAAAATAACCCAATCTTACAGCTTTTTCTAATACTTTTTCGTAATCAATTAAAGCCTGTTCATAGACCTTCCTTTCACATTTCTCATAAACATCTCTATTTTCCAAATGGTCCATACACATTCTGTAATATTGTATTACATTCATAACTACTATTTTGTTTCCCTTATCGGCTGGTTTTATTACCAATTCTTTTCTATTTTGCAGTTCTTTTAAAGACTGCCACTCTTTAAATGTCAAGTTATAACTTACATTACTTTTATTTTTTAGAACATTTTCACAAATATTCTCTCCCCCAAATCCAATAATAGAACTAAAATGTGCTATACATTCATTGTCAAAAGGAGGAATAAATTTATGTAGCACAGGAATATCGGACAAATCAATTTTGCAATATGCATTCACATTTTCATGAAACACAAACATTTCCTCTATTTCTTCACAGCATGAATAAAAAAATATCATCAGACTTTTCATCAATGTGACTAGTTTCATCAACATTCAACTTAACAGTATTCATTTTAACAGAAAAGAAATCTTTAAGATACAACTTATGTATAAACCTAAACATTTCTTGTTTTACTACATGGGCCCTTGGAATCACAGTTGGAATAAATGTAAGACCTCGATTTAAAACTGTTATTTGTTCCTGTGATAAATCACAGTTTGACAAATTAACTACCATATCTGGTTCAGCACATACCTTTACAGCATCATTGTTTAAAACTTTTATTATAATGCTGTGCATTATGTTGTCCATACTTACAGTCCCTTCTTTGGCCATCATTCACACTATTGGCATTGTTTCTGTCCCTTTTCTGCCATTGACGATACTGGTTTTGCTCCCCTCCACTCCAAAATTCACAAGCGGTATTCTTCCAGCCATTGTGGTTGTGGTAAACCAGGAAATTCTTCATTCTCGTCAGATCCATAATAATGACTGACTCCTTCTGAAGAAACAAAAGATAATTTTGTTTTTTTTTATATTCTATTAAATCTTCTTCCAAAGAGGACAACTTTTTGCTAATTATTTTCCAAAAAACTATTAACATTTTTTATGCCCAAGGAGTAACTAATTGTTTGAGACAAGGAAGATAATTCTTGTTTCAATTTCTTATGTCTCACTTGGTTTCTTTCCAACAAAATATGCAGCCACTCTACTACACATTTATGGGAAGCATTGATCCAACGTTCTCTGAACTGTTTCTCTATTAGGCAACTCAAGTCAAAAGGCATACTTGGGTTTTTAATGAAACTCAGACCTCTAGGCATTATGTTAAGGTCTATATAATGCTGCAACCCCAGTATGTTAAAATACATTCTCGTTTCTTTCTCTAATAATCTCTCGAACTTTTCACACATCTCCCTTTTGTCTATGGGAATTGCGTTTAATGTTTGACCCACTGATGTAAATGGGTCAGATACTCATTTAGATCTTTCATTCACAAAGACAACAAAAAGTTGACCCGTACCTTGACTCACTGGGCGAGCCTCAGTCACCGAACCAGATGCATTTAGCATACCATTCAAATATTGCTCCATTGTCCTTTGGGATCCTAACAAGGACCCCAACCCACCAACTGCTCCTAAAGCAAAGGTGGACTCCTCCCGAAAAGGGTGAGGAACATCCAAATTTGGATCCGATGTCATAGAAAGGGTACCACGACAAAAAACACAACAAAAACCTTCTCTCTCCAACAAATATAACAACAAAGATACAAATAAGGAAGCAAAAGTGAAATAACTTCTTTATTCTTATTCTAGCACCTCGGTGTCACCACCTTCATGGAATAAAAAAATCACATAAAAAATTTAACTCATTGTTCAAGGCCTTAGGATTCAGAGTTTTATACTTTAGAATATTATAGATAAAGGTTCCGCTGCCTTCCAAAGGTCCAACTCCAGAAACAAGAAACCAAGTATAAGAAAAATACAGGAAAGGACCACCACGAAATATATCATAAACAAAATTTATTCCAAGTTCATAAAATAAGCACTTTCATATGCTGCCAGGGCACGCTTCTTCAGATTTCATCAAACTGCTAAAATTCAAGTAGTATATATACTCCACCTATTCCAATTAAAACATTTATCTAGTCAGTTAATTAATCAATTAAACAAGATTAACCCATTGTAGTATATTATGTATTTCTCTCTATACCATTTCAGTATATATTAGATTCATTGTAGTAAAGCCAACATAGTTATTCTATAAATACATCAAGTATCATGTTCATACATCTATTATGAGCGAGATCTTTAAACATATATAGAATGTATAAAATATAAAAATGCAAAAGATACAAAAAATATATGTATGCATGAAACAATCAATAAATGATGAATATTAAAAGATAAATAAATACCATATAATCTTTCTTTCCATTAATTTTCTTTTCATTAATGAATGAAACTATCAAAAGTATCCCCTCTGTAAACTGTGAAAGAAAGTTACTGATCTTGTGTGTTTCTGGGGTCCAGTTACTCCCTTCCCCATTACCTCCATGACTCTGGCAAAGAGTCAGCATCTCCTTTTCATGTTACCTCTGACTCCCCTTCTCTTCAGCTTCTATTTCAAAATGCCTGGCCTCCAACTCAAGTCTCTTTAGCTCCAGATGGATTTGTAAGTCCTCTTTAGAAAGGTTGAGCTGTCCATTCTCTTGAATGTTGTATATCTTCACAGCCAGTATGATCGTCCTCCTGGGTGGTATTTTCTGCTGCAGCTGTGACCAAAGCTGTAATCGTGTCTGCTTTAGTCAGGTTTCCATGCACCAGTCCTTTAACCTGGCACATCTCAGTCAACTGGCTTCTTATCAGCTTGCCATACTCATCTGCTGACATGCTTGCTGCTCTCCCTGACAAATTAAGCTAACAAAAGAAATAAAACAATTGTGATCTGAACTCTGAATGTTCACTTCATGACTGATTTAGAGTACAAAAACACCTTCAGTGATCACTGTACACAAGCTACAGGAATTCAATGTCCACACACTACAATCCAATTAATATGTGATGTGGCTAACTCACCACTATCAAACAATTAATATTTGATGTGGATATCCCACCACTGCCAAACAATTAATATGTCAAACCCATGCACTGGCTCAGTAATCAAGGAACCTCAATCCTCACCACTAGCACCAATGAGGGGCATCCACATTGGGAGGATAACAAGTACACACACAGTAAAGTACAATTTCCCTTAAGAGCACACAGAGATCACACTTAGTTTGGGGCTGGTTTCTTCCTTTCTCTCCAGATCCCCAAAAAGACTCCCCACTGGCACAGCTATAAGGTACAGATCTCAGCCGAGTGGTCAAGCCAAAACCTCCAGCAACCTCTCTGTCCAACCAGTGCTTTGTTCCCCTGCCCTAGTAGCTGACACACACACACACACACACACACACACACACACACACACACACACACACACACACACACACACACACTTTGAGATATGAGTTACATACAAACACAGACACTCCTGGGGAAGGCTGGCACAGGTTCTTCAGCTATGCCCTCTTCTCTCCAGACTATAAGGTAGAAATCGCTGCCACCAACCACTATTTATCAACTACTAATAAAGGCCTTTACCAAAGGGTGTCCAATTTTACTGTGCAATATTATTATCCAATTAGTAAGTGTGATGAACAGCAAGGCTATTGGAGTGGCTTTGTACAGTATCACCAAATACATGCAAGTACTCTAGAGCTTAAATTATCTCTACAAATAGCCACAGTTAAAAGGTTTAAAAATATTTAATAATGTTGTTGTTGTTGTCTTTTGGCTTTTCCCGGTTAGGGGTCGCCACAGCGCAACTCCAGTCCGCTAATGATTGGCAGTAGATTTTCACGGTGCCGAGTTGCCAGCTCGACACCCAACCTTCAACGAAGGCACGCCCATTCACGCATGTCTTTCGGAATGCCACTCGACCCACGGGGAGGACATGCAGACTCCACACAGAAGGCACTCCCCGAACATTAGCTGAGAATCGAACGGGAGAACCTCTTGCTGTGAGGCAACAATGCTACCGCTGCACCACTGCATAATAAAAACACTAGACAATACTTATTATTTCTACACAATGACATTACAGAGTTTAGAAATTACAGGAAATACTTTAAAACAATATTGTAGGATAGTCTGACATAAATATAGAAAACAGCTAGACTAATCTGGTTATATTCCTATCTATCTCTAAGAGAAATCACTGTTCTAAATACTACTTACATACAGAGCAAGCAAGTGCTGGTGAGTGGATGTTCTTAATAGATCCAAGACACGATAAAAAATGCTTAATCATGCTCTCTCAGAAAGTCTTAAATTGATAATGTGCAGTACTGCTGACTCATCACAGATTACATCATTTTTATCACTTCTCCTTTAGTTCCCAGGCTAATAGAAACTCAAAATTTGCATTTCTTTGTAAGCTGCACCTGCCAGGAAACCACAGCAATAAAAGACACTTTTACATGTGAAACCTAGTAATTATCTATGTCTTAAAACAATAGAAATAATTTCCTAGCCCAGACATCCTGTCTACGCACTTGAGATCAAACACAGTTGTAAAATTCTTTATGTAACAGCTTTCTTCCAGCAGTCTGCACTGTGCTTACATTTTTGAAGCTGAGTACAACAGATATATTTTAATCATAACATATAGTTCTCTTTACATTTGTAAAACAAGCCTGTGGATTATATTAATATTTACAATGACATAGAATTATCTACAAAATTCTATCTGTCTGGGCTAGCAGCCTTCACAATGAGTACAATAAAATGTCAAATTAAGCTTAAAGAGCAAAGCAACTGCATGTTTTTAGTAAAAGACCGTGTTTGGGCACAAACTACTATTTCACATTGACCAAAGCTATTGAAAGCATAACTAGAGTTATTCAAAGTATTTCAGAGTGTGCAAAGTGTTTGCAGAGTGTGTGCTTTAGTATGGTGCAATTATTTCAAAGTGTTTGCTGTGTGCAAAGTACAGTTATATTGCAAAGGGCAGTCAAAGTACAGCCATTTCAAACAGTTTCTTGTACTGTGTGCATTTACTCACAGAAAGCCTCCGTTTCAGAATGTTTCTTACACTGTGCAGAGTTATTTCGCAAAGTACAGCCATTTTGAAAGGTTCTTGTGCTATGTACAGTTTATTTGCAAAATCCATTCATCTCAAAGTGTTCTTGGTCTGACCTTTTTCTGCTGTGTACAGTTTATTTACAAAGTACAGTCATTTTGAAGTATTTCTTACACTGATAATGAGTGGGTTCACAAACTACAATGATTTTAGAGTGTTCTTGTGCTATGGAGACTTATTTGGCAAAGTACAGTTATTTCAAAGAGTTTGTTGTGCTAATGAGCATAATTACAAGAACTGGCATAAAGTTCTGGCATACATATTTATGTGTGTATATCCGTACATGATTTCAAGCACCTTCACTACTGTGTGTTGATATGGCAGAGGCATTTCACAGACCAAGTCCACTTGTGTTTGATCACAATATAGGAGAGAATTAGAGGGCATTTGAGCAGGAATACGATATTTTCATACAAGCAGCTTTTTTGCACATACAAGGGCATTCATTTTGCTTAACTTAGCTGTGTCAGAAGCTATTGAAAGAGAGTTTACATTTGTGTATGCACCAGAAGTATATGCAGGAGAGGGGCAAACCATCATATTGTGGTACTGGCTGAATCAAGGGAAGACCTGAGTGCTTAAAATGTAAATTTAGAGAAATGTGCAACCCCCAGACAAATGTTACATTAGAGAGGTAATTATTTTATACAACAGACCAAAAGCCAGGTGAAACATTTACAGCTTATATCACTGACTTGAGGAACAAAGCTAAAGCGTGCAGATTTGGTGACTTAAAACATGAGTTAATAAAGGACAGGCTTATGTGTGGTATTAATGGTGCTGCAGTGAGAAAGCCACAGAGATTTGTCAAATCCTTGAGCTCACAGAAAGGCATACAAGTATGCTTGCAAGTGATAAGAGCATGGTTTCAGCAGCCTTTAGAGCAAAAGATAGACAGCATGCAACACGTGGCAAGCAGAAACAGGCCTAAGCATATGGCAGCAGCAACCCCTGTAGGTGTGTCAAGGAAAACCCGGAGCTTTCTAGCATGTTCCAAGACTAGCTTAGTGAAAGGAGCATGCTTGGTACAGTATAAGATTGAGTCAGCATAACCCAATTCAAGTCTTATTGTTAACTGTCATAATTGTGGAGCCAACCATGAGTCTAAAAGCGAAAAGTGCATAGCATTTGGTCAACAATCCCACAAGTGTGAAAAATGGAATCATTGCCAAAGGTTTTGTACATCAAGCAAGCCTCATTCAGTTATTAAGAAAGGTTACTCAAAAAAGCTGTTGATTATGTAAAAAGCTGCAACCCTACTTTCTATGTGGATGGTGTATCAGTGGTTGGTGAAAAGGTTAATGCAGTAGATTTATTGGCAAAAAATGAAGTATTTTGTACTGGCCAGATCAATGGTAAGCCCACAGAGCTCAAAGTAGTCACTGTTTCAAAGTATAATGTAATGTCAGCCAAAACATTTGCTAAAGTGAGGGTTGGTGAGCAACTTAATTTGGCCAATTGTGCGAACTGTTGTTTATGGAGGTGAAGAGACTCAAACCGAAGGCTCAGTAGTGCTTTCATGTTGTTCGACTGGAAATTGTTACAGCTTGCAATTTTATGTAGCCCTAAGACCCGTGCAGTCATTATTAAGTCTCAGAGACAGTTTAAGAATGAAACTGCTTTCTTTTACCAAAGAAGTCCATCATGTAAACACATGTACGAGATCTAGCTTCAGTGATACTATTTTCTCAGAATATGCTGATGTGTTCAATTACAAGTTAGGCAAACTTCCAGTTGTGTACTTCATGAAAGTCAAGCCAGAGGTCAGTTCAGTGGTCAGACCAGCAAGAAGAGTTCCAGTAGCTATGCAGGACAACGTCAAGGTCCAGTTAGACAACATGGTGCAGCAAGGTGTGATTTGTCCAGTCACAGAAGCAAATGAGTGGGTATCTTCTATGATAGCTGCTCATAAGAAAAATTCAGATGAAATCAGAATATGCATTGACCCAAGAAACTCGAACAAGACATTAAAAATACCTCATCATCTTATGCATACAGTCAAGGAAATTGCAATCCTCATGCCAAATGCCACTGTTTTTTCTGTCTTAGATGCAAAGAGTTCATTTTGGCAAGTGATGGCTGATTGCAAATCTTCACTAATGACTACATTGAGTACCCCCATTTGGTAGATACAGATTCCTCAGGATGCCTTTTGGAATAAATTCTGCCAGTGAAGTCTTTCAGTGTGCAATAGAGCAAATTTTTTCAGGTTATCTGTGAGCAATAATAGTCGATGATTTACTAGTTGCAGGTAAGGGTGAAGCAGAGCATGACAGAAACCTCAGGAAAGTTCTGGACAGGGAGAGTGAGGTGAATTTAAAGCTCAATCCTCTGAACTGCAAATGCAGACTACCAGAAGTCACTTATGTAGGTCATTTATTTACCAGTACAGGCTTATGACCATTAACTTCCAAGCAAGCAGCCATTCTTGAAATGCCAGCTCCAGACAATGTCCAAGCCATCAAAACAATCCTGTGTACCTCCAGAAGTGCAACCTTACTTTTCATACAGAGATGACAGTCTGATAATTTTCAAAGGTCCAAAAGATTGTGTTCCTGCTTCCTTACAATGTGAATATAGTCAGATTTTGGATTATGGCCACCCAGGTTCCGATTCTACCAAAAGAAGAGCGATAGGACCAGTGTTTTTCCCTTTTCTAGCATTAGACTTTGATAAAGTGCTTTATTTTTCTTCAGTGTGCAAAAGTACTGAGCCGCATTTGCAAAAAGAGCTAGTTCAGCAAAGTCAAGTTCCTGAACTACCTTAGTCAACATTACCAACTGACATATTTGAGTGGAATAGTCAGCATTACTTAGTGTTGGTAGACTCTTATTCAAACTGGTTTGAGACTGATTTGCTACCTATGCTAATGTACAGTGCTGTTATTACTAAGATAAAATATCATTTCTCAGTCCATGGTAGTCCACAGAAAGTTATTTCTGAGAACAGTTCCCAGTTTACCAGTCAGTTGTTTCAGAAATTTGCTAAAGAGTGAAACTTTACCATGCTACTAGCAGTCCTGAATATCCTCAATCAAACGGCCTTGCTGAATGTACAGTACAGACTGCAAAGCAATTACTGGAAAGGTCAAAGCGTGGCAATACTGATATCTTCTTGAATTTACTCAATCTCAGAAATATACCCCATGACAACCAACTTGGCTTGCCTGCTCACAGATTTCTATCTAGGCAAACCAGAACAACCTTGCCTATCAGTTCTAGTTTGTTTGTGCGTAATGCTGAAAAAAACAGAGCAGTCAAAGCCCAACTTTTTTAAAAGTGTTCTTCTCAGAAGTCCAGCTATGACAAAATGAGCAGATTTCTTCATCTGTTAAAAGAAGGAGAGACAGTAAAGATGCAAATGGCAAAAGGCTTTGATTGAATTTGTCAAGTGAGAGGTATACGCACCGAACCAAGATCCTACTTAGTGGAATCTGAGGGTATAGAGTACAGGAGAAGCCGTAGAAATCTTCTTCCTGTATCATAAATGATATTGCAGCATTGTACCTGTGATACAGACTCTAGATCTCAGAACAACCCAGAGAATGTTCGTACCGAGGAACATATTGCAGTATCCATTCCCATTCCTGATGTTGTCCTAGATGCCCCTAAAGTTGAACATTCCTTGAAGACAGTCCACATTGCTACATACAATTCTGTTTTGATGTTACATGTTCAGGTCGTATTTCCAGAGTGTAAAATACCCAGCAACTTGGACATAATTGTTTTATATATCTAAATTTGTAAGATTGCATGTCAAATAACTAGTTCTGTATAACTGCATGTCAGAAGATCATTTCTGCAAACTGCATGACACTGAATACTGTCATTTCATATAAGGACTATATCTCAACGAGGGAGGATGCAGATCAGAGTGTGTGTATGCACCTTTAAGAAGCATTTCCAGCTGTAGCACGTGTATATAAATATAGAGCATGAACAGGCAGCAATGTCATTTTGAGAGAACAGCTAGAGTGTTAACATGTATGAGTGTGTTAGGCAGTCTTTTTATAAGTTTATTTAAGTTTAAGTTACAAAGCCTCATTTCTGATGTGTGGGTGTGTAATAAAGCTGCTTGAACTGAACCTACAAATGTTCATCTGTTTTATCCTGACCAGACAAGCGACACTTAATAAGTTAAAATAAGTCAGGACTCCCTCCCTTAGTAGCTCTTTTAAGATTTTTAATTCTTTGTTGAAAGTCAAATGCCTGTCATTGAGCTGTTAAATCTTTAAAAAAAAATGTTAACTGAATTTGAACATCAGACTTAGTCAGTCATGAGAAACCATCATATTTGGCTCATTAATCAATGCTAAGCGTAAGTGTATACATTTAGCCATGCCTGTCAACTATTCAGATTTTCATGGCATGTCCAGATTTTTGACTCATTTTTGGTCTGACCCTCATAAAATTTATAGTTTTTTGGATTTTTGTGGCAAATCAATGAGAACTGAATTCACTAAATAATGACAGGCATTTGAGTTTCAGACTTCATATTCTTCAGAAAATGCATGAACTTTTATTGTAGAAATGTTTTAAGTTTATATGAGCAGTATTTAAAATTTGTCCCTATTTTGGGGGCTTTGACCCCCATTTATCTTTGGCTTTGTTCAGATTTGTTTGTGCCAAGAGGTTGTGAGCTGTGCATTTATCACTTTTAACACCTCACATTTAAGAGTGTGTACAATTTACAATCACATTTAAACTACAGTCATAGTCCTTATTACACCCAATTTTATGGAGTGTGTACACTCCACCTACTCATTTTGTAACACATTTTTAAAAGTCATTATAAAAGTAGGAATACTGTTATTTACCAATCTGTTTTTTGGGGTAGGGGTGCACTAAAAGAGGTGGATTTTTAAATAAAAAACATTTTAAAGAAAGTATGTTAGCTTATAATTGGCTTAATTCCTTTATCCTGTGGTACTACAGGAGCTCAGTTTTAAACAACATTTTAGCTGATAATCAGATTGATTACTTTACACTGCTTTTACAGAGCTCTAACCTCTTACTTAGAATTGAAGATTTAGAATTTTTGGCACACACCAAATTAATAGTTAGTCCTCTTTAACAGGACTTTTAGCCATAACTACTCTTATTAAAGGTGTCAAATAAAGATGTCAGTAGACTAAGTGGGTGCTCAGAGTTAAAAGCTAAATGTTAGAGGGGACCATGTGGTCAGGTGGCATCTTTTTTAAACCACATGCATCCTTGTTCTGTTTTTTTTTTTTTTTTGCTCTTTTTTTTGGTGGACAGATCTTTGTCTTGTAGCCATGGGCTATGTCACAAAGTTAATAACTAACAAAAGTGTTTGGAGCTAGTCTACAATGATACTATACTCTCTGACCCAAAGTAAATAGCTACTATCCTAGCTAACAAATTTAGTGCAAATTTTATCCCCCCCCCCCCACAGTTATAGCTATCCCACTGGTTCCACAGTCCTAGTCACCCCTTTTAATTACTATGGAACAAGTTCTCTCAGCCCTTTCAAAACCTAAGAATACGTCATGCATGGGCCCTGAAACCATACCAGTTTGCCTTATTAATGAGTGTCAAATATAACCTTTCTGAACCCCTAATTAAACTCTTTAATCTAAGCCTCTCCAGTGGTTAAATTCTTGAAGCCTGGAAAACAGCTACTGTAATGCCATTACACAAAGGTGGCCCATCCATGGACCATGGTAACTGTAGTCACATTAGTTACATTAGCATCATATGTAAAGCTATGGAGTGTATTATTTCAGACTTCATTAATCTGGACATTGAAAATCCCTTAAGCCTGGATCCTCATCAGTTTGGCAAAGGAAGGTCCTGTCTCTTTAATCTTGTTAATTTATTTGGAAGTGTAACTGAAGCAGAGTATAGCGGTTATGCAGTACATACAGCATATCTACATCTGGCCAAGGCCTTTGGCAGTATTCCCCATCCAAGCATTACTGATAAATTTGTAAACCTGAATATAAGCCCTTATATTGTGGGATGGATAGCTAACTGGTTGCCTGACAGAGCTCATGTGGCTAGAGTCACAGGTGCCACTTCTGAAAGCAAAACAGTTAACCAGTGGTGACCCACAGGGCTTTCTTTTGGGCTCTCTCCTATTTGGCATATATTTCTCAGACTTTAGGCCAGTACATCTGACCTATGATAAACTAAGTTTGCAGATGACTGTAAACTGGGTATTGTTATTCAGTCTTCAGCTGAATTTTTATCGTTCCAACATGGCTGAGACCATGTTAGCAATTGGTGCAAGGACAATGGTCTCAAATTAGATGTAAGGAAATGTAGCATAGATCGTTTTGGTAAACAAACCCAGTTACACTTACCATATAGGAGATACATCATTCCAATCAGACACTGTTGTAAGTGATATAGATACTGTTGTTGATAATTCCTTATCATTTGACCATCATGTCTCCACAGTAGTTCAGAAAGCCTTTTCTCTGGCCCATCTAATTTCCAAAGGCTTCTCCACTAGATCCAAAGAAGTCTTAATTCCCCTTTGTGCATACCTTATCAGACCCATTATTAAATATAATGCATCTTTTGGCATATATTTATCTAAAAATATCACAACTTGGGAGACCATAGAGATTCATAACTAAAAAGATCAGTGACCTCAAAAATCTTAGTTATCAAGATAGACTGGCAGCCATTTCTTTGTACTCAGTCTTTTACAGATTCCTCTGTGGAGATCTGTTTAGTCTTTTGTACCATGAAAGATCCAACCCTATTTAATCTCCTATTCCTTCACAGAACTAATGGTACATCAGATATTTAGTTAAAGGAACTAAATCTTCATTAGCAGCTATATAAGACACATTGGCATGATATATTCATATCCTAATGCATCCCTCACCTATTTTAACAAACTTCCACTACTTCTCAAGTAGAGTAGCACCCTTAACACTTTCAAGATAACTGGATGGGCAGCCTCAAATTCTCTATCTTGTCTTGCCCTCCTTAAGAACAGAAGGAAATTTTGAATAGTGGTTTTTTTTTTTTTTTTTTTTTGTGGCTAGGCTTGAAAGCATTTGCAGACCAATTGCCTACTACTTATCTATGAACCAATAAACCCAATGAATTGATGACATCTCTTGTGTTAAACGAAAATGCCAGTTACAAATCTACAAAACAATAGCCTGCAAATGCTCTTAAATTTGTAAATTCCAACTGGATAGAATAAGACCTACAAGAATTATTAATAGCATGCATTAATAGTATCTGTGAGACCTCTGGCCAAAGCAGACAGTAGTTCCCTATCAGATTTTTAAAACTCCCTCCCCCCAAGTTTCCTTCGCTGCGTAAAGCAAACTTTAAAAATATTTATCATATAGTAACTCAAATGGGGTAAATCCTGTTGAAGCTTCTCTTGTAACAAAAAAGAGCTGAAGTGCATAACTAATAATTCATATACCTTATTCTATGACCTTTGTTAGCATTTACATCAGTGTTATTAAGCTTTCCACTAACCTATCAGTTTGAGGGTAATACGCTGAATGTTTTAACTGTTTTACTTTAAAACACTAGCAACACTGGTGCATTACATCTTGGACATTGTTTTATTTTATTTGATTTGATTTTGAATTTGTTAACCGAGGTAGAGCACTGATCCCAATGAACCTACTTCAATCTAAGCCGGGGGAAAACACAATAGATGCAGGAAATTTTATACAGAGAGAATGACAAAATGCAATCTAAACATATATTATCTACAAAGTGATCATCATAGTAGACTTGAGGGTATAAAAGTAACTGATACATTTCATTATATACAGAGTGACTGAAAAAACAAACTGCATGCATGCATTAAATATAGAGTGGCGTCAGAGTTGGCCTGCTAAAAGAATTACAATCAAAAATAGAGTTAGAGCAAGGTTATGTAGATAGAAGAAGGGAATGAAGAGGTTAAGTTATATAACCAGGGAAAGAGAGATAGTAGTTAGATTTTCATAGTCTTAAAATGTGCTTTTATTTGTGAATGGAAAATGGGGTAAGAGTAATGATCTTTAAGAAAAGAATGTAAAGATTACCACAGGTTTGGGACCAAGGACTAAGAAAGCATGGTCTGTACAGTGAAGCTTTAGTCTGGAGGGTTTGGAGGAGAGGACATGAGTGGTTAAGATGTCTAAGGTCATATGTTTGTCCATCTCTGAAGAGTCTAGAAACTAGTGGAGGGAAGGTGTCATTCTTGATAAGTTTAAATAGTTGAGAGGCTAGTAGAAAGTCAGCAAGTTGTTTCACAGGTAGTCGGTTAGCTTTTTCAATGGTTTTGAAGTGGTGGTCATTTCTTGGAGGGGGTGGGGAGTGATGAATCCACAAATTACATTTGAAATGGACAAAATGGTGGCTATATTTCTTTTAGAAGCTGCAGCAAATAGCAGGAGACGATATTCTAGCTGAGCAAGTAATATACCTTTACCAATGGTATTTCTACAGGGTCTGGATAGAAAAAGGAATATATCTATTAGCCCAGAATAGGAGAGAGTTGATTTTTTTGTGTTGTATTGTGTTGTGTAGTCCAGGTGGAGCTGGAAACATAGGAAGGGGTCCAACCAAACCCTTGGGTATTTGAATGAAGCGATATTTTAAATAGTGTTATTAAGATGATCAAGAATTTTTAGAGGCCTGGAGATAGAAGTTAGCTTTTGCCTAGTGCCAAAAAACATCATTTTTGTTTTAGAGAAGTTTATTAGTAATTATTTATCATTGACCCATTGAATAAGGGCATACAAATCAGTCAAACGTCCAAGTTCAAGAGGAGAGACAGAATGGCTGGAGTGGAATAGGACCGTGTCTTCAGCTTAAAGCAAGAGAGGAAGTTGGGGTAAGTCAAAAGAAAGATTGTTAATGTAGATAGAAACCAGGAGAGGTGCCAAAATAGATCTTTGAGGGATACCATTCTGTGGAGGGACTGATGTAGAAGTTGAAGAATAAATGAGATTTATTATTTATTATTTATGAATAACATATTTTTTTGTGTGTGAATCCCACCCTCCCTCAGAGAAAAGTATCATTAGCTCTTTGGCTACTGACTTTATACTGGATTTTTACAGGGCTAGTGTTTCAGGAAACTTAGAGGCATAGTCGGCATAATCAGTAATCACTAGAATGTATTGGTAGCCATTATTATATTTTAAAAATGGATCTACAAGATCTCTGACAATCTGCTCAAATGGGACATCAACTGTAGGTATTAGTGGACTTCTGAACCCAGGATATGGTATCATCTTTTGACATTCTGGGCAAATTACTCAGACTTTCTCAGTATATTTTATTATACCAGGCCAACTAAATCTAGCTACAATTTCATCACACATTCATAGGATGATCGAATTTACTAGGCAAGAGAATCCAGAGTCCATTTGTGCCTTGTCAATTCCCACCATCATGTTGTATTCTCCATTTCTAGAAGGGCAAAGAAGGTTTGTCCAGGGAAAAAAGTGCAGATCCACATACAACCACCAGTGCTGGATTCAAAGGATGCAAGGGTGTTGCTTTTCTTGACATGTAGGCTTAATTGATTTCAGAGATGGGGTAAACATTGAGTAATAAACAAAACTAGTTGGAGGAACAGCTGTATATTCTGATAGAGATTTAAGTCCTTAGTTCTGGGATTTCAGGAGCTGTTCAATGCAAGAATTGAAAGAGGGTTGGGTCTTAATGGCAAGGAAAGCCAGGCATCGATAACACATGTAATAGTCTGTAAGAGATTGTGCATAACTATAAGACTTCAAGTCTCTTCTGGTTGCTCAAGGTCTTTAGGCCAGCAATTTTCTTTAAGAATGCCTAGAGTTGTTCAAGTTGCCTGGTGTGTCTTGATCTGTAGAAGCCAAAGACAGCATAGTACTCTATAACTAACCTAACAAGCGCTGTGCACATAGGAATTATAGCTTATTGTGATCTGGATGATATGCACTTAGATATTAGCTGTGCTAAATAGAAAGATTTTCTGATGATTTATGCTACATGGGGGTCAATAGACAGGGCATTATTGACTGAAGTACCAAGATCATTGACTTCCTTGTTAGCTTGGAGTTGGATATTGCTTATACTGTACATTGAGGGATAAAATAATTTTCTAAATGTTATAATACTGTACTTTTTTGCATGTAACTTTAAACCATTTTCTGCACACCAGTGGTTGGCGCAGGCAGCTCTTGCTGTCATGAACTGGTGTCAGAGGGTTCTTTGACAGCAACACCAAACTTGCAGTTATCAGCAAACTTAGTTAGCCATAGGTCTGGGTTGTAAGAGTCACAGCTCTGAGCCCTGAGATATACCACTGGTCACACGTTTACTTTCTGAGGAGATATGTACCACCTTAACAATGTCTCTTCTGTCTTTCAGCCAGTTTGCTATCCATCTTCCCAAGTAAGGGTCAGCCTCTGGGGCATTAGCTTATTTACAGTAATAACATGGATAACAATGTCCAATGCCTTGACCAGATCCAAACTGGCAATAAAGACAGAATAAACACTATCTAGCATCTGTGACCTTCTCAAAGGAGTTTACTAAATTTAGTAGACATAATTGACCTATGACATAACCAAATTATTGAGGGTCATGCTAGATGACATTTTTGATATCATTGTTTCTGAAAGCAGAAATGATGCATCCCACTGCTTTGCAGATTTGACTAGTCTGGCTAATAGTCTATAGTTCCTGGGGTCTGTGGTAGGACCACCCTTGTTAGAGAGGCATCACAACAACAATTCTTCATGCTTCTCTAATTACCCCTGTGGGTAAGCTTAGGATAAACAAGATTATGAGGGGTTCTACCAATGCATGTTTGTTGCTATTTATTAGGCATCCATTTAAAATATCTGTCCCCACAGAAGTAGTATTTTTAGTTTTAAAGAGCACAGTTGGGATGTGTTCCTTTATGATCTTAGGAGGTATTATACAGTTAATGATTTGTGGAGTTTTGATGCTGTTTTTAGGATGAAGTTAGCACTGAATCTACCTGCCAGTTTAGTGGCTATGTTTTTCATGTCAGAATGAGTGGTGCAATTTTGGATCGCTCAGTACATAGATGGGTGTTATTTTTTAATTTCCCTATGTAGCAAAGCAAAGGATTTATAGTTGTCCTTTGCTTTCAATGCTAGTTTAAGTCTATGTTTTTTCAGTCTTCTGATGGTAGCTCTTGGTTTGTTACAAATCTTTTTAACACAAATGTTTGATATGGGATGATATGGATTCATTGTAGAACTTTAGAAGTAATTATAGAGTGTATTTATTCTCCTGGACAACCAGGATGGTTTATTGTAACATTTCGCACTATATTTGGTTTTAGTGGAGCAGCTGTATCAAAATCCTAAATTATGAGGGAATAAAACTCTGTTGCATAAAGCACTAGCTGAGGTTGCATTGGGACTATTGATACACAAGTAAATGTAGATAATTCATCATGAAATTTGAATATGTTTGTATGTCTGAAATGTTTAAATTCAAATGTGTTTCCTCTGGAGGGGGTTGAGACTTTAAAGGAATACATGACAAATTTGTAGTCATATTTAATGAGGAATGGGATAGTAAAGGAGTGTTGAATTTGGGACCATGTTTGCCAGGACTAGGTCTAGAATGTTCTGCCCTCTAGTTGGCTGGTTTACTATTTGTTCTAGGGAAATTTCCATTTCTTTGGACTCTGAATCTATGTGCATATCCAACTTTTGAGGTACAGGCACACCATTTAATTGAATGGATGGATCAAATCATCTATGATAAAAGAATTTTTCATTGTGGGTAGCTCACTTAGTAAATTTAGACATTTTTTTTGTCCTCTGGGAAAATGTAAGATATCTGAAAACAGGCTATACACTGCTTATCCTGAATTGTTTTGCTCACGATAAGCTGTAGCTCATTGAGTTCAGATAGCAGGTCCCAGGAAATCTGTCTACATGTGATATGGTTCTGACAAATATGGAAACACAGTCACAGATTTCCTTAGAACTGAATGCATGGCACACACAGGGAGTGTTATTTCTACAATGCAATCAAGTTTCATTTGTAATGCACACATGGATGTGTTCAAGTTGTAAGAGAATCTGGAGAGCTGGTAGTGGGGAGCAAATAACTAGAAAGGGAAAGGTAACAGAGTGGGGTGAGGCCAAGAAGACATTTGAACTGCAGGTTAGAGACTGCCTTCCCTACCAGGGAGTGATATCAGAGTACAGCAAAGAGAAAGGGATAGAGGAATCCTAAGTAAAGACCTGCTCTGATTAAGTATTTAATCAAATCTAGAACACAGGCTGCTGTTAAAAAGGGATAATTAGCAGGGCATTTAAAATAGTGTATGAAAATATAAGACTCAATCAAAGGAGGCTAGAAAAGATTAGGAAGAAAAAGTGGAAAAGCAACAAAGTCCAGGATGTGTATAATTTTTGCTTGGAAATGTTTGCATAGGTATTTTTATACCCCAAGCAAGCTTACTTCAAAGACTTTTTCCTCAGGAAGAAGGCAAATGTTGGAGGTATGATGGGGAAGAAAGCAATAACTGGTAACATGTCTTTACGGAGTATAATGAGTTGGCAGATTTTAAAAGTACTCTGTAAAAAACATTGGGAGAACAAATGGCTGCAACTGAGGAAATTATTATTTTGAGCTGGGATACAGGATTTGAATTTCTTAGACATATTATGGGCTTGTTAAGTTTAATTCTGCTGGCTGCCAAAAAAGCAATTACTAAAAAGAATGTATTGGTAGCCATTATTATATTTTAAAAATAGATCTACAAGATCTCTGACAATCTGCTCAAATGGGACATCAACTGTAGGTATTAGTGGACTTCTGAATCCAGGAAATGGTATCATCTTTTGACATTCTAAACCAACTGTATCTGAAGTACTGAATATTGTAAAAGACATACAAGGACTGGAACAGGGATTTTTTAGAAAAGGGAAGGATTGAATTACATAGAAATAAATGGAAATTGCGGGAACAATACACACACAAAATAATGCTCAATAGGAGCAGTGAGCTTTAAGGGAAGGCAGGAATTGAGCAATTTATGTAATGTTGGACTGACGATAGTTGTAAAGAAGGGAAACGTATGTAATGTATAATGTATGTAAATGGAAAAAATTTAACACAGCTTGTTTTTTTTCTATTACTATATGTCTGCCTATGTCTTAAGTGACAATTTAATAAAGTGTTAAAATAACTTCTGGCATTGAGAACAGCTACCTTGATTTATTCAAATTTGCATTACAAATAAACTGTTGGTTTTGTCTCTTATGTTGGGATATCCAGCAATCAGACTCTGCTAGAAATGAAACTACAGGGGTAGCAATGTATGCAGAAGCCATTTCTGAGAGGTGCAAACCTTTCTTTACAAAGCAAGTTAAATTATTAACCATCCTATCCTATGCTGCCATATGTTGGTCCCCTCTAGAATAATATCAACTACTTATCCGATTATTTAGACCAATCATTTTTTCTCTGTATGTTACCATAATTCCTGGCAAAGGAAGGATTCCTCTCAAGGTCATGCTTACATTTGACACATGCATAGCGATGTTCAGTATGTCTCTTAGCATGCCCCTCAAGTCTTTCACACCTACATGTTCTACCACAAAATCATAGTCATATTTACCTGGTGTGAGAAACTTATAGAGCCCTCATAACATAACAGGTACTATCCCTAGAGAGACATCTAACAATAACCCTGTCCTTGTCCTGCATTGTAAGCATGGGGTCATTGCCTAACAATTCAGTAACCTATTACTAAGACGGTTCTATTTGTAGTCATGGAATTAATGGCAGTAGACAGTCTAGATACTACTGTCTGGTGTCTCTTTACTATGTGTGAGGAAGGTTATCTCCTAGGAGTCTTGAGGACAGACTTTTTGACTACCTCACCATATATTAGTTTATTATGATTGTTTCTAGTTTTGTATAAAAGTGTGGGGTCCCATGTTAGTGTCTAGTTAAGGTTAGATGTGTGTAATGCTCATAGACAAGTTTGTTTGGAGAGTTGGCAGCCTCTTCATTGCACAGAGTCTTACATCTCCCACAAGTTAAATCACTGCTGCTATTGCTGCCAAGTAATAGTTTGTTATCTGTGAGCATATGGCAATTCCTACATCTCCCAAGTTCTTTGCACAAGGATTCTGGACAAAGCCAAATAAAAAGGGGGAGCAAAGATTCAAAATCAGGGGCAATTTTTAAATATTGCTCTCAGTTAAATAGTTAATTGAATGACAGGTTTTGCATCAACATGCATTTTTTAAAACATTAATGTCTAGCATTACCAACTGTAATCCTCATTGATTTACTAGAAAATCAAATCTTTGAAGATGGGTAGGTTACAAATATAAGGAAATATCAGGGACATTCTGCAAAATTTTGGACAGCTGAGAGGTATGATTCCTACATTTTCTAAGAATACCGAGATTTATGAGGCTAGAAACAAAAAAGACACAATCAGATCTGTTCTCCATGTCAGTCAGGTGTGTCAGAGACCTCTAAGGCTAAATGCACCCAAGAATCTGGGTAGTACAGTAATAATACAGAACAGTTTACAATGTTGTGTGGTTTATAGCACAGGTAGTAGAATAAGACAAACATAAAGGAGAGGTATACTTTCTGTCTGCTCACAGAGCAACTAAGTGCAAAGAAGGCAAACAGAAAATGCAATGCCAATGTAACTTATAAGAATGTATGGAGGCAGGTAGCACACAGTACTAATTTTAAATTAAATCAATTGCATCTATACAGTGCACACATGCAAACAATTTAGAGCAAGGCAGAACATGGATGAAAAAGCTAAAAAGAGCATACCGGCCAAATGCAAGAACACTCTTTAAGGTTCGAAAGCAAACAGAGCCCTAGGCCTTTTTGTTCTCCTTATATAACAATAGTTTTACTTGCAACCAGCCTAATCTAAATGTAATATCTTATGTTGGCAATATATTATTTACTCTAAAATATTAAATATACTAATCTCATTGTAGCCACTTTTCTCTGATCTCAAACTGGCTCAACCAAAAACAAAATTTCTGTAAATACTACTAAGTTCTCAGCCATACTTTTTAGCACTTCAAAAGGTTTAGCCAAAACTACTAGTGCCTTATTATCTTATCCTGCTGGAAATGTCATTCTCTTTACTTAGCTTCTTAAATATTTAGTAGTCATCTTAGATGACACTCTTTCTTTCAACACCATGTTGATTCCACTTTAGCAAAAGTTTTCACTCAACTTAAAGCTGCTTGTAAATTCTCAAACCTATTAACTCCTAAAGCACATCAATCTATTGCTATTAAGTACTACTGTAAAGGCTTGAATTACTAACCTCTACCTGCACCTTTGTCATGTTGCAACAACTCTAATCACCAAATTATGCAAAATAACATCTACACACTTGGCCCGTTCCACAGAACTTCTCTGTACCAGTTGATCTAAAGCTAAATGGCTCCTTAACCCTAGTAGGTCAGCCTGTCTCCTGATTACATTAACCTTCCAGCAGCTTAATGACAGACACTGTCCACCTCTGGTCAACAGATATACACAGTTCCACAAGCCCCAAGCTAATAAGGCCTGCCTTTTCTCTAACTATCTCTGAAAAATATTTCTTCATGCTGGCTCCTGCCTCATTAAACAGCCTACCTTTGTGATTATCTCCATCCTAGATCCTTATGCATGCAAGACACAACTGGTGGAGTATGCCTTATGAATGAGTGCAAATGCAGCTCTTTTAAAGCCAACAGTTAAGAAATGCATGGCATGTATAATTTCTTGATGGTGTTTGGTACATATATTATTGCAAATATTGTGATGTTCTTCATCTTTTTGACAAGTTTTAGTCAATTTCTATTACTTTGTTAAATGGATTTGTAATCTAACGTGTAAATATTGCACTATCACGCCTGCCTATATATACCTGTGTTGATTACTTTAAACATTGTTATATTTTGTATCACCATGTGGCTTGGGATGAGGCTAAAAGTATCCTGTACCAGCACCCTAACTCCATCAACAAACCTTAAGTAAAATAAATAAGTAGAAACAACTTGTTTCCCTGTTCCCTCACTAGAATGAAACCAGCAAACATTTTTTTCAGCAAGATTGCTTAACATCACTACAGCTATCACAGTGTACTAAGAAAATGATTAAAAGTCACTTACTACAGACCTTGCAGGTCTTAGTAATACAGTCGACTCTGGTAAATTAGGTCAAGATCAGGAGATTTCAGCTCAGCATGTAACATCTCATAACTGGCCATGATGGTGCAGCAGTTAGCAGTGTCGCCTCACAGCAAGAGGTTCTCCGCTTTAGTTCTCAGCTGGAGAGCCTTCTTTGTGGAGTCTGCATGTCCTCCCTGTGACTGAGTGAGTTTTAAAGACATGCAGGTAGGTGCGTGTGTATGTGCCTTCTGTGAAGGTTGGGCGCTGGGCTGGCAACCCGACACTGTAAAACTTCACTGCCAATTAATCTGTGGTCCAGTGATCTGATGTGGTGACCCCTAACCGGGAAAAGCCAAAAGACATTGTTATGCAGCATCTCATAGCAAATGAGCACAAGGCTATGCAAATGCAAGTAATTAATAGCAACACAGAAAACGGTCAAAGAAGCTCAAATGAGCACAGTGGCTAATAGCAACACCACTCAGATTCTAAAGCAATCAGAGGCTTATAAACAACCAGAATCCTTTTCCTCTTACTAGAGTTAAATCAGCAAAAATTTCTCAGCAAGATTACTTAAAAGCAACAGTTCACCACTTTCACAGTAAAAATAAAAAAAAAATCACACATCCCAGATCTTGCAGAGCTTGGTAGTGCAATCAAATCCAGTACATTATAGCTTAGCAGCTTTCAGCTCAGCATGTAGCAGCTCATATCAAGCGTGCTTTAGTAGGTTTTGGAACTTAAGAGTCGGTACAATGTTTCTTCATTATTTTTGTTTATTCCTCATAACTAGTCATTCTTCAACTCAATATATGAATATAGGATAGGCTAATCTGCTTATCTGTTTCTCCTTCTTCTGTTTTCACTATATATTTACTGGTCCTTTCTGATGTAGCAACCTTCCAATGTACTTTCTTAAAATTGTCATATCACATCTGCAAATCTGTCAAGACATAAACATTTTTGTCTGTAGTGACAACAGAAGAACCACTGGCCACAGCGACTGAATTTCAAGTGTTTATTATCAACCAAAAGCAGTCTATATCAACAGGTTTAGCGCTTTCATCCAAACACTATTAGGACTTCCTCAGAACAACATAATGCTAAAATCCCAACCATTAAATACCCACGCCCTTCCTACTTAATCTTAATTACACATTAATTAATGACATCATAATAATACCATATAAAGCACAATAAAAATACAATACAAAACATATACATTAAAATATGTAAGACAATCCTTTTAAAACCTTGGGTACCTACCCTAAAATGTATTTCAATTTCAACAAAGCAGAAATACTCACATTGTCATTTATACCTGGGAAAATAGTTGCATCCAGACACAATTGCCACTTTAATTCATAAATGCCAAGCTGCACATCTAAAACCCTGCCTTGCACATCCTTAAACAATTGTTGCAAAACATAAAAACTAAAGGCATGTCCCTGATGCACAGAAATATGTCTAGCCAAATCATTAGTGGGTTTCCCTTTTCTAATATCTAATAAATGCTCATACACCTTGTCTTTAAAATGCCTACTAGTCTTTCCTATATAGAACGCCAGGCAGTGCTCACATTTAGCCATATAGACCACATTTTGACTTAAACAATTAAAATGCCCATAAAATTGCACCCTAATCCCATTAATACGTAACCTACTCCCAATCTCCATAATGTGTTTACATATTGCACATCTTCCAAATTTAAAATTACCTATTGTCCTATTGGTGTCATGGGATCCCATCCAACTACTCATCTCTAAAATGTCATTAAAGGACCTATCCTTCCTAAAGACAAATTTTGGGGCTCTACCCAATTTGTGTTCAACATCCCTATCCAATTGCAACAACCCTCAGTTTTTTTGAATGACCTGGGTGACCCATTCCATATCCTGATTAAATGTAGTAATGAACATCAAACTACTTTCCTTCTCCATTTCATCAATATTCAGTCCCCTATACCTTTGTACATTCCTGTCCATTATTTTAGTTGTAGATGCTGTTAAAATGGGTCTATAAAAATCCTTAATTCATTTTTCTTATAATCTCTTCTTTAACTAAAGTACACAGGGGTGCAGGGTAACCTTTCTTCATGAATAAACCTATTATATAGTCGGTTTCACTAAGAAACTTCAACTCATCACTGACCATCCTGGCTGCCTTTACCAACTGCCCTTTTACTATAGACTTTTTTGATGGTAAGGGTGCCAGCTGTGGTATTCCAAATAAGAATTTGAGAAGGTAGCTTTTCTATGTATCCCTGACACCAAAAACTTGTTCCTTCTATCAGTCCTTAACGTCACGTCTAAATAGGATATCATCTCAAGGCTGCATTCATGGGTGAATTTGAAAAATTCCACCATCTGATTAATGTATACAAGAAATTTTTCCAACCCATTCTTTGGCCCATCCCAAACAATAAAAATATCACCCAGGAATCTCGTGTAATGCTTAATGTGGGCCATATATCTACTAGGGAATATGTATTCCTGTTCCCAGTATGACATAACATAGTTGACGTGTATGGGGGTGCATGCGGCCCCCATAGCCACACCGGTCAACTGTTTATAAAACTGTTCCTCAAAGTGCAAGAAATTATTATTCAACACAGCCTCCATTAACATAATAAACAGATTGATTTGGTCTTGGTCAAATAACTGGGTTTTGTTTAATTGTTGTTCCAACCATTCTAACTCTACTTCACAGGGTATCACGGAAAATAAATTACATACATCCACAGTAACCAAAACTGTGTCTTCAGTGATAATTGTGTCTCTTAACTTTTCTAAGAAATGCCATGAATCCATGGTAATATAGAAAACACCCCCAGCCCTTTTTGTAAATGATAATCAAGATATTTGCTGATAAAACAAGTCTTGGCACGGTTTCCATCCACTATGGGCCTGAACTTTAAGTTTTCTAATCCCTTGCGTATTTTTGGTATTCCAAATATATTGGAAACCACAGGATATTCATTTTTCAAATATCTATGTTCATTCTCTTTAATCTGCTCCTGATATAACATGTCATCCAGCAACAAGTCCAATTTTTTATAAGCTATGTTAATCTCATTAATATTGCGTTCACTGTAAGTTTCATCCATCAAAAGCACTACCATATTGTCAAAATAATCATTTTGATCCATTATCACTGCCCCATTTCCTTTGTTGGGTTTCATTATATGTATATCCTTGTCATGGGCAATTTCAGCTAGCACCCCTCTCTCCTTCATGGATAAATTACTTTTAGAGTACCTCTGTTTGCTCTTAAATCCTTCCCTAATGTCGATTTCACATGCCCTTTCATAAACAGCTACTATATTATTGGAAGGGGGGTTAAAACTACTAGGCCTTTTTAAACCTGGCCCATATGTTTCTGTGGCTCCACTTTTAAACCGCATTTTTAAAATTCATCTTCCATGTGAACAACTTTAAATCAACCAAGGTATCAGAAAAAAACCCACGTCTACCTGGCACAAAGGTGAAGCCTTTAGATAACAAGTTGGCATGCATAACACCCAGGGCCCTTTTAGAGTAATTATATATCTTATAATCACCCAGGGTATTAGTGATAATGTAAGGGTTACTCTTAATGTTTTATATTCCATATCTAATAACACATCAAACAAAACATCAAATTCAACTTGTACATTTTCATTAAAACATCAGTGCTATCCACTTGTTCATTACTAAATGCAATAATATGTTCTCTGTTAACACACACAACGACCCTGTTGTTCAGTTCATTTTTATTAATATTATGTCTGTTTGTACTCCAGCTATCACTGTGCTTGTTAATATGCCCATAGTCAAAACTTTTTGCAAGTTCAGCCTCTAAATACAGACGTACTTCATCCAGGGAGCCTATTAATGTCACCTTTTTGTCTGTACACTTACACAAAGTGAGAAGTACAGCCATCTCACCTATGAACACAGGCATAGATGTTTCTTCTTCTTCAACAACTCCTTCCTCTGCAAAAGGCAGCTCCTACAAATTACTTTCTTCTGGTCTGTGTTTCGGCAATGTCTTCACTATTAACTCAGTGATCTGTGACTAACTTTCTGCTGCTGAGAGTCCTGCTTTTGTCTAGTCCTCTGTTTAATTTGTTTATTTTAATATTGTTTTTGCCTCTGTGCCTGCCAACTATCAAGACTCCTGTCTATTGCCACTACTCTGTTTAAGGCTAGCCATCATCCAAGCAGCTATGAGGGAGCTTTGTTCTCTCACTGGCCAGAATACCAATAATGGGAGCATTTTCTTTTATTTTGGCTTAACCCAAACCTTGGTGTTGATGTGAGCACATACATTACTACAAGGTCTGCCTATGTCCCCTTGTCTGTGTAACCATGCTCCTAAACATGTGCCAACAGGGATTACACTCACCAATATCCATACCTCTCAACATCTTAGTGCAAGAAATCTGGACAAAGCTATAAATAATGGGGGGACAAAGGCCCAAAAATACGGACAATTTTTAAATATTGCTCTTACAAGTGTAGAAAGTTGATAGAATAACAGGATTTGCATTAGCTTGAATTTTCTTAAGGATATGAAGTTTGAAATTCAAATGTCTTTCAATATTTCTGACTTTAATCCCCACCAATTTGCCAATAAAACAAATGACATTAGCCCATAAAACAAAATTTTATGTGAAATAGTCCAAAAATATGAGGCAAAAATCTGGATATTCTGTGAAAATCTGGACAGTTGAGAGGTATGCCAATGTCATTCTCAGCCCTATCTCCTGATATTATGACACTCACCCAAGATCACGACAGGCCTCAGCTCCCAAGCTTGGGATCTGTTATTAAAGGCATGGTGCGAAACAGGAAGGAGTCTGTGTGTGTGGGAGGGATGGTGGCTCCTATCTGGAGTACCTATCCTTCCTGTCTGCACCAAAAAGCACCTAGCTTCCAGTCAAACTTGGGTTGTCTGGACTGTAGTCAGGCACAGGCAATCATCTCCTTTTTGACACCACAGAGAGAAACATTGGACTTTGTTCATGCTGCTGTTCTTTTAGCATGTTTCTCACCGTGAGTCCCTCCCTGTCAGTCTCCACACATAAATTCACTTCAATGGATGGAATCTTCTGCCAAATTTCTATACCAAGCACTATGAGTTCTTTCCTTACAATTTCTACACTGAATTCTTTCATTAATTCAATAACTAGGGTTATCTCTTAAGACTCAATAACAGGTTTCTAGTAATATGCAGGCCCTTCTATCCCTTCCCATTAAAGCCAGAATTTAGTTCTTTTTTTGAAATTTTTACAAATATCCATTTCTCTTTATCAATACTACATATCTTTAACAATGTGCCCAGCTGCTGTTTCTCTGTACACATTTCATGTTGTTTATTATGGACACAGAGTATCTAACTCTGCTCTGTCCCCCATAATTAGCACAGTATCTTGACCTGAGGGCAGTCTTCAGTAATTATTGTACCATGTTAAATTGAGTACCAAATCCACAGAATCTAGTACTTTACCCAACAGAGTTTGAATTTCAATGTGTCCAGTTATGTGTTCACTTATTTGTTTATTTACTTACTTATTTTAATCTATTAACCAGAACTGAATACTGATTACAATACACTATTTTCAGGCTCAGCTCAGACAGAAACAATACTCAATCACTAAAGCAGAGAATAAGGAAGAAAGAGAGAGAATATGTTCAGATATTTCAGTGTACATTTAAAACAGAGAGCATAAAATGAAAAATACACAAAGGTTGATTTATCTATTTTTTTAATAAATAGCCTTATTTTAGCAGCTTATAAGATTTTGCTATACCCTATTGTACTACTTAAAGTATACAATATTTGTATATAGAAGGGGGAAGAAGGAACAAGGTAAATTAAAGGAAGGTAGGTTATGTCTGTAGACATATGGCTCCTTAAAAAGTGTGATCATGCTCTAAGAATGTATTAGTCCCTTGAATTCCTTCCTCTCTGCCAGTACCACACATTTGGCTGTCTTAGGAACAGCATAGAAACAATATGCTAATTCCGCAGTTGTAGCAATTATTTTATCACACTCCACTAGTATGTCTTAATTATTAGCATATTAGATATAAATTGTGTTTTTGACAGGCACAACATTCTTATTACTACTTAAACAATGTTCCCACTTCCCACATCTAGAACATATTATTTCAGTTGCTGAGAGTTTGGGTGTGTTTACTGACACCTGTGCATTCATAGTGATAGTCTTGGGTTGCACAGTTCATAGAATCATAGACAATTCAAGGCGACTGTACCATCTCTTCTTAGTGGGGTGACAAGCTAGACAATCCCAGGATAAATTTGTGAGCAGCCATCTAGTCATCCTGGCCCTTTATGTAGGAGTATAGTGTATCACACTGCTTAATGTGCAGGGGAGTCTTTTCCAGTGATGAGGAGGTGCAATGTGAAGAAACATTTCCATCATGATTTATTTATTGACTGGTGCAAGTTTAAGTCTCTGGTTCTGATATTAGTGGATTGTTTGATTTGTGGAAATAGAAGGGATCCAAAACTGTGAGTCCTCAATGGCTTGGAAGACAAAGTATGGCTCCTTCAAAGGTGTCTGTTAGATACTGAAAAAGGGGCCATGTTTCCAATCTTTCTTAGTAAGTTAGGAATATTAAGCCAGTGACCGTGTTAGTTAGGGACCTCTGGGGTCTTTTTGTTGTTTGATAGTTAGGAACCTCTGGTGTCTTTCTAGTTTTATCATATATATCTAATGAGATACAACCCAAATTGGGTCTAAGGAAACAAAGACCTCTTTAGATCTGGATGACATTATCTTGACAATTATTTGCACCAAGTCAAAGGACTTCCTGACTACAATCACCACATGATGATCAATGAAGAGGGAGCTATTAATTCATATTGCAAGGTCCTAACAACATTCTCATTTTGAAGTAGAGTATCGTCTATGCAGTATGTTGAACAAAGGGGTTTTCTACCAAATGTGACAATGTTGCATTTTTTATATTTAATTTAAACCCATTTTTATTGTACCAGGTACATACCAGGTAAGTTCTTCCTGGATGGTTTGGGTGTCATAGTGGGACTTAACAATGCTCCCCACTTTGCAGTCATAAAAGTTCTTTGTTCTAGTATGCATATCTAAAAAGTAAGTAAGGAGCAGAACAGATCTCAGCACTGAGCCCTGTGAGACAGCACTGTTACTTTCATATTCTCTGATGTGTCACCTACCATGTGTACTGCATGGGTTCAGTCTGTTAGATAAGTTGCAATGCATCTTACTACACAAGGATATATCTTTAAGGGATTCACTTTGGAATCTCGAAATACTGAAATGCCGAATTTCAGTATCTCGAGACCAAATTGTCGAATCTGCACTTGCGCAATACTGCAAAATATCAAACCTGGAAATGTCGAACCCACGATACTGCTGGCGTGTTAGGTAAGTGTTACATTTTTTAAGGGTTTTGGGGAGGGGTTGTGCGTTTGTGAGTGTGTTGGGGAGTTTTAGGTGTGGGTTAGGGTAGGTTGGTAAGAGTGTGAGTGTGTCAGTGTTGAGAGTGATGATGTTTGTATGAGCAAGGGGGGTGTAGAATGTGTAGTGGTGGGTTTTATGTCTTTCACTGTTTAGTGCGACCTCAAAGTTAGTATATATACGTAGCAGGGGGGGCGCAGCCCTCCTGCTTATAGGAAGAGGAGGTGTGTGTGTGTGTGTGTCTGTTTTGTTGTGTTCTTGTGTTGTTTTGCTTTGTTGTAGTTTTGGGAGGCAGGTGTATTTGTGTTTGTATGTGTGGTGTAGTGTTTTGTTGACATTCACGGTTTTGAATTTCGCGGTTGTGGTTTTTGGATTTGTGAGTTTTTGGCTTTATAGTCTCGAGATACTGAAATTCGATATTTCAGTATTTTGAGATTATAAATGAATCCATCTTTAAGGCATTATACTTACTAACTATGCTAGCATGGGGTATAGTGTCAGAAACCTTGGCCAGACCAAGTATACATAGCACAGCCACTGTCTTCTGTCAGTATTATCATCTCAAATAAATTAACCCAATTCATTAGACAAGATCTACCCTTGACAAAACCAAACTTTTGTAGGCTTAGTCTAAAGAAATTTTTGATGTCATGGTTTATCAGGTCAGTTGTAATATATTCCATGGCTTTGCACGTGGGCATATCATTTCAAAGGTTGGTGGTAGGAAAGCCATTATGGAGTGTCATCGCCACTGCTGTTCTGCAAATCTAAGAGAGAAGGCCTATGGTGAAGCTTTGATTAAAAAATTTGTTGAACAGCTCTGCCAGAGCATGGCTGGTACTATTAATTAAACAAACAGGTATGTTATAAGGTCACATGGAAGAAGTATTTGGTCTCAGAAAGCATCTTTAGTATATTTTTCTTAGTGATGGGGAAGAGGTTGAACAATTCTGGGATGTGTGGACTTTAGATTGCAATCTTTGGAGTAATATTTGCACTAAATTTGTTTGGCACTATCTCAGCAATGTCTTTAGAGTTAGAACAGGTAGAGCCATTTTGAATAGGTTCAGAACAATGCTTGATGTTATTTTTTAGTTTCCTAACTTAGTTAAAGAAGGATTTGTAATTTTTCTTTGATTCATGTGCAAACTTGAGTTCATGCTGAATTTGTAGATCTAAAAGTATTTTTTTTCATTTTTAGTAATATATATTATACTATTTTTGATAGGAGGACTTCTTGTTCTGCTGTATACTTTAAGGAGTTTATTGTTTTTTTTAATGTAGAGTTTATTTATGTTGAAGGACCACCGTGGTAGTTTGTTATTGAATTTCCTATTATATTTACATCTGGTTGAGACTTGCCAGTTCCATACATTTAATTAAGCAGGCCTAAAAATCCTCTGCATCTACCTTCTGTGGCAGCATTTGGTCTGGTACTACTAAAACTGAATTTTGAAACTTCATCATAGAATTTTATGGCATTAGTACATTTGATATCCATGAATTCCATGATATCTGTATGAAGTAGCTTAGAGATATTGTCCATGAATTCCATGATATCTGTATGAAGTAGCTTAGAGATATTGTAAGTGAATGTTACTAGTTTATGATCTGATAACCATGGAAAGGGATACAAGAGGAACTGGGGAAGGAGATGTTAGGAGAATAATGCATGTAAATGACATATTTATCAGGGCTCAGTCAATGACATTATATCCTGTAGTGGGTTTATTAACAATCTGGTCCATAGAATTGTTTTGCTATTAAATCTAAGAACTTCTGGATATCTCCTACATTGGAGGTAATAGCAGACAAGTTTACTGAGAGGTACTTAAAGTCTCTCAAAAATGGATTTCTTATTTAAGGGGAATATGCTCAAGAGCCTGATACTATAATGAGGAGATGCAGAGGGTGATAACTGGTCCTGCTTAGTGTAATTTGGAGCTCAATAAGTTCTGTTTAGGGATCTCTTGGAATCTGTCTGGAGGTGATATGGTCTCTAACCAATATGGAGACTATCACAATTGCCATGGGGCCTGAAGGCATGGTAGGCACAAAAGCAAAGTTTGGACAGAGTGCTTTCTATACATTCAAACCAAGTTTCAGTAATTACATAAATGCGGACATGTTCCAAATGCAGATGCCAGGTATTTTGCTACTAAGCCTTCTGGCATTAAACAGAGACAGCTTTATGTGATCCAGTTTTGGATCTGATATGTTAGCTACACTGGGATATCCATTACGATGCACACAACCGTAAAAGCACTATGGAGAGACCAAAGGCTTTAGCCAGTATATGGAAGACTTGAAACAGGAGGTGCAGACCATCCTTTGTAAAGAAATCAGCTTTCTTTCTCAAACTAGCAAACCTCCCTGACCTAACAACCACCCAGCTCTCTTCCCTACATCCCATCAGTCTACTCTAAACATATAACTACAAACTACTATCAGTCATAATGATTAACCTACTTGCTATTTTACTAAAGGTGAAGGGCAGATGTTAAGGTGATGTTGTATTGCTTTTGTTGCTTCTGCTATGACACCACTAGCACCCAATGGCTGCATGCTGCTTAGGCTACAGACTTCTTTGTAGGTGTAGCATAAGTTGAAGGTGATCTCCTCTTGCTACATTTTTTTAGCTGCCATCTTATTGAGATTGTGCAATACTAATTGAATGTACTACTTTTTCTCACTGTGACTGATCACCACCTTCTCTCTCTGTTTTTTTTTCTCCATCTTGATTCATTTACAGATACTGGTACAGACAAGTCCCTATTGTTACAGCTCTTGCACTTTGTGAATTCAATGACCTTACCTGCACCCTTGAGCTTCTCAAGATACTTGCTGCTGTTTGCACACACATATTCATTATTTGTCAACCCTAACCATGCTGAGACTACCTGGCCCTCTTCGCATTCCATGTCCACCTCATTCTATATTCACACCATACTCCTCCTAGCACTACAACAATGTTCCAACCTCCTTCACAATTAGCACATTTAACTTTTATTTGTTCCTCACACCATCCCAGCTCAACATATTCAACCTACATTCTTTTCTCGTCTCATTCATCTAAGGAACCCTCTTTTATTAATCCTCCTATGTTACCACATATATCTCCCCAGTTCTGCCAACTTTCACAGTACCTCAATAAAAAAGCAACAGCTCTCTCATCTCCTAACTTCTGGCCATCATCTCGCCAGAAACTCATTGGGTCAGATTCATTAACAGCTACATTAAGTGCTGCTATTGTTATTTGTTAAATGACCCTACAGTTAGTTTAGAGCCTAAAAACAAAGGAAAATGGCAGAATATGCTAATGAAAACATAGGGAGCTGAATTACATGTTCATCGACCAATCCAACATAGTGGAGCTATTCAGGAAACTATAAAGCAATCCAGCACACTAAGTGCTCACCTTTGCCCTGAACTCCAAGACCCTTTGGGATACTGGCATGATTATACCTAGAAAAAAAGTTAGGAGTTTCTACTGCTATTATTATGCTATATATGCAACAGGCTTTAAATCAAGATTATGCTGCTTCTGCCAGACCTTGAACAAGAAGACAAAGAAGGATGTATGAATTATCATCAACTGCATGACATTCAAAATGTGCAAGAAAATCAGGTAGACATGGAAACAATACAGTAAATATGCAAACTAGTCCACCCTCATCTGAGGCCCATGGTAAGACTGGAACTTGTTTGAAAAAAAATTGCTTATTTCCATATACAACTAGTTATATGTCCCTGAGATGACACAGCTGTCCTGTGTACAGAAATGTCTGTAATACTGCATGATTGTAATATCTGCAATATTCACTTATGGACTAATGTGTATCAAGCATTTTACTCTCCAACACATATATGGAGAAGTAACTACATTAAAAAATATGCAAAGGCCAGTACACAGCCATCCATCATTGGCATAGGGTGGTGTGGGATAATACATGAGGGTAAGCCTCATGTATTAGAGAAGAAGAAGTGAATGTGAATTATATGATTGTATTACCTCCTAACAGACAGTTCTTCATTACAGCCACTACTATTGTCCTCTATGTCAGAACCAATATCAATGTACAAAATAAGTAAAAAATTAAAGTTCCATGTTAGTACACACAAGTAGGTAGAGTCCCCCACCAAAAAAGTAAAGGAAATAAAAAGAAAAAGCACAGGCCATATGGGAACAACAGATGTCTAAGTAGTACATTGCAGCATTAACCAAAGTGATATACACTTTTCCAGTACAAATGGGTAAAAGTGTTCTTTGATGTCCACTTGTGTGGATGGAGGTCAACTATGTATCACAGGCTTAACATATTTGTGGGCTTCAAACATCAAACCTCTGACCTTGCTAGAACGTGATAGATACAACAATCTTCAGCAATAACTTGCCAGATGGGTATAGAAAATGTTCCAGAATGTCATGTTACATTTTCATAAACTTTTGTAATGTAACAAATAATGGATATACATTCCTATGCGATCAGCAAGGGACAAAAAATGCATAAACTAATCGAAGGGTATATTGTGGCATACAACCCATCACTAATTTTGAAATACAGCAGCTTGTAAAAAGCAGCAACTTACTTTGCATCAAGTTAGTTGTGGCACTAGAAACATGTTTTACAAGCAATTATCAGCATTTAGCTCTCTGGATAAATAGTCACCCCTGCATTTCCTTGGCTATACTACTACCTTGAAATAGTGCAGATTCAGCCCTGTGAGCCATATGAATATGCAAATAAGGTGCAAACTCATTAGCATTTATACATTCCTAAATCTGCATTAAGTGCTGGGAATTCAAACATGATGTAAGGACTTACATCATTGCTTGCACACACTCTACCTCTGAAAGGATTAACACTGAGAAGTGTTACCTGCTAAGTGCTTACAAGTGTCGATGATTACTTTGACTGCAGTATCAATCAGGGTGTGTCAGGAAGAAGGTACTGACAAGAAATGTAACTACCATTGACTGACTTAGGAGAGGAACATTCCTAACATTGGTATGAATTGTTTATGACAACAGTTTCTGCCACTGACTACAGTTGTGCCTGCAATTCTAAGTTGGATAATCAATGAAACATATAGCAACTCCAAGGTACAGTACATAGCAGTCTAGTTAGAGAAGCATAGATCTTTGAATGAAGTTCACAAAATAAAGAAAAGCAAGGGGATACAGTGTTCAAATGTCTTATCTCATATTGTGTGAAGAAATACTATCTGCCCTGCTGTCTGTATCACAACTATCCATATATCTGTCTGTAAATTACAAAGGCCAAAGGTTAGGAATTATTTCTGTTGCTCCTATAATATCAATTGATACCATGTCACATACTGAGTATTGGTAAACTCCATTTTATCTTCAGAGTATAATGCATGTGGCATATAGTGATAATCTGAACTGTGTCTTGGAATGCCCTGATGTCCTGGGGTTCTGATCCAAACAAGGCTGTGTTTGTGTGAACATTGATGTTTTAATAAGTAAATGTTAAAAGTTGAGTAAATTTCAAAAGTGCACATTTTAACTATTTTTTTCTTAATGTTTCCTATGTTTCAATACCTTCTTTCTCTCTGTCTGTCTGTCTCTCTCTCTCTCTATATATATATATATATATATATATATATATATTTTTTTTTTTTTTTTTTCTATGTATATACCTCATTTAGCATTGCAAACTCTGGACTGGCAGTGGTTCCCACCAGTGTACTTCAATGCTTAAAGATAAAAGTAGAAATGTTAATTTAGGCTGACTTCTTTAGCACAAACAAGCCTGGTGTTAATACGCAGACATCAGGAATCTGCATAGTACTCAGTTAAAAAAGATGCACCTGTCAGATAACCTTCTCTGTGTCACAAGATGTTAAGTGCAGTCAGCTCAGAGGAAGAAAACAGCTAATGCAGGGTTCTAATACAGTGAAGTGATAATTTTAAAAAATGTGTGTGGGTCTGGATACATATTTACCCACATTTTGTGATGTCATTGTATTATTGTTTGAAAAACAGCTATTCCCAGTGTTACTAATAACATGTAAGCAGTTGTATGTCCCCTTTAACATTATTTGACAGTACCAACAGTCCTGATAAAATGTGTCAGAACTTAAAGTTCTGATGTGTCAAGGAGACGTGAGAAGGATGAATGTGTCACTGTAATGCACTTACTGCTATGGTCATTGACAGGTATACCCTATGATTCAATTAAGTTTTCCTTTTAGCTTTTGTCTGACATTTTTTTTATTTTTCTAATGCCTTTTGTATTTGCTTTCCACTCAGCAGTGTGGAAACCTGGTTCACTGTCTTAGAAAAACGTGACAAATTGAGTTAGGGCTGCCATCTGTCACACAGACACAACTGGCAGTTGTGTACTTTCTTTAGCATTCTGGACTGTACTGAGTGGAGAAATTCTACCTATCACCTGTTTCTGTGGCACAAGGTGTAAGTGCAGTAAATATAGATAAGAACACAGCAGGTTATGGGATCCAATATTGCTAATGGATACTTTTACAACTGGTGTCAAAATCCCATTTATCACAACATTTTGATTAGGAATCTAAAACTAAATACAAATCAGAATGATATACATGTTTATTGCAAGCAAAGTATCAGTCATGCTTGCATAACTAAACTTTTCTGTTTAGCATGTATCATTAATGCCTCACATATAACCTCAAGATAATGTCTGCACAATTTGTTAAAGATGACAAAGATAATATTTAATTTAAAATGCACTTGCATATGTATAATGGGAACAACAGTTTTATTATAATCTTCATAAATCATCAGAAATCCTAACTATGTGTTTAGAACAGTGTGTCTTGAGAAGTATATTTTGTGAAGTATGTATGTAATATACCCCAAATTTTATTTTCAGGTCATGTAATTCCATCCATCTGAAATATATTTACAAACAGAAATACTGCCTTTTACATAGGAATACTTTCTCAAGACTACTTACAACCACACACTTACAGGCCTCTCTGAAGTATATCTCCATTCACTCTGAATTTAGTATATCTCTAATTACCATAATTAAAGGGAGTTCTCCTGTTGCAATGAGAATTAATAAGCTAAATTTCAATTTTTTAATTCTTTATACCATGGGTTCAATTCCCAGATGGTAAAACACAATTTTAACAGTGTGCAAGTCCCAACATCAAAATATGTCACAACTCATCTTATTAATCTTTTCAAACACCAAGGATTACAAGCCAAGTCATTAAGCATTTTAATGTTGAACATTGCAACATGTGTTGATAGATTGAGCATCACACACAGCAAATCTCACTGCCATGTTTCACAGCTTTACTGCTGTTTGATGTAAGTACAACCAATGTGTCTGTCAAGAAGACAATATGCTTGCAATTGCTTAAATGAAGTTGACAAGGCTGTGCATATTTGGGCATAACCCACATCCTGTTACACACGAGATCTGAATTAGGCACTAACTCAGACATATATTGTTAACTTGGCTTCTGCAGATATGGCTGGCAATGGAGACAATGGTGCTAAATTTAGGGCACAAAGCTGGAGTGTTGAGAAGTCCAGGATTTTTGTGGCACTCCTTATGAAGCGCTACAGCTGTAGGCTGCTACAGAGGGATTACATCAGGTCTCAGTATAAAGGCAATGCTAGGAATAGCTTAGTCAAAGCTGTCTCCAGTGCAACTAGCATGTTGTGCACTGGGAAACAATGTCATCAGCACTATAGTGACCCGAAAAAGAACAATCAGGACCTCCTAAGCCAATGGGAGGATGAATTTAGGACAGCAAGCACTCCTCAGTTCATTATACTTTCATATATATATATATATATATATATATATATATATATATATATATTTTCTTTTTTTTTTTTTCACTTGATAATCTCAAAATACTAAAATACCGAATTTTAGTATATTGAGACTATAAAGCCGAAAGCCCAAAAAACTGACACCTAAAACCACGAAATTCAAAATCGCAATCATTCACATACACACACCACACAAACAAGCACACATGCACCTACCTAATGACACTACAACAAACAAAAAAAACCCACAAACACAACACAACAAACAAACACACCTACCCTACCTATAAGCAGAGGAGCAAGCCCTCCACACCCCCGCTACTTATATATACTAACTCCAAGGTCACACTAAACACACAAACACATAAAACTCACTACTACACACACTCACACACACTAAAATCCCTACCCAATACCCTTACAGGAACACCACTTACCTGAATCCCCAGCTAAATCCATAAACTGCACCGCACGTCACGAATGCGACAACACAACAGTGGATTCGACCTTTCCAAATTTGATATTATGCAGTTTTGCGTAACTGGACTTTCGACTTTATGATCTTGAAATACTAAAATTCGATATTTTAGTATTTCGAGATTATAAAGTGAAACTATATATGTATATATATATATATATATATATATATATATATATATAATCTATTCTTTTTCTAATATACACCTGCAGAAGAAATAGCAGCAAACAGTGAGGCACACCAGAAGAGTCTAACTCACCTCAGAGAGACACAGGGTAAGTATGCCTCAGGTCCAAATGCAAACCAGTCAAGTACTGCCAAGTCTCACTCTCTAGCAAGTTGAGAAGGCATTCCTCAACCTTAATATCAAGCATACATGCCTTCTATAATAGTGCTGACTGCTTGCATTAGGCAAAGAGAACATCAGTTTAACTGCATGTGGGTTCAGTACCCAGAAGCAGCAATTAAGATTTAATACAGGATAGCATTTCTAAAATATTAACAGCAATAATGAATGCCAGGAACAATTCAGTTACGATAAGTGCAAGTATTACATCCTGTACAGCATAGGGAAATAAAGGTGCTATTTTGTATACCTTAGCAGTGAGATTTGTTTATTTTATGGCACATTTGTACATCCCATCATAAATAGATGTGGCAAAGTTGTACAATAGTCATTCATCATATTTATTTATGCAGTGAAATAAAAATTCTTAACATTCTGCTATTTTTTACCTTGCTGCTGAAAACAAAATGACTAACAGCACTGAGAGGTAGACTGACCACTGCTGCTTGGCTTGCCATACCTTCACAGATAGGAGTGTAGACACCCAGCACTTTGGGTTTGCAACCTGTCAGCATTGCCTCCTCAACTCCTGCCTCACCTGCTCCACCTGCACGAGTAACTCTGCCCTAGACACTGGTGCATTAGTATCCTCCAGGAGCAGTACAAGTGGCAGTGGTGATTTTGTCACCGGCCATGAGCTAACAGGGCTGGTGGAGGATATAGTGGAAGGGTGCCATAGTGTCCAAATCAGCAAGGTTGAAAAAGTCCTGTATCTGATTGCAAAAACAATGCCACATCAGGCAGTATCACAAGCAGCTGACATAGAAGACAGTTCTGAGGGTGAGGACTAGAGTCTCACTGTTCTCAGGCTGGACATGGGTATGTCTCTGATGTCCCTTACCATTTACAATGTTTCTTTAACATACCGTTTGAAGAGTGTAGCAAGACATAATTTGCAAAAGCATTGCATCCTCATCAAGGGAGACTTAGTAAGCCAGCCTTATCCTGCTTATGTTTTAATGTTTACTGCACTCTAGTAATCCTTCTTTCTTTCCTTAGGAAGCACTTTATTGTACAGAGCATGATAGCTTAATAATGAGGTAATGAGTAAGACTAACACTCCATATAGATAGCTGTACATGTCCCGCAAAAAATATTCTGCAATTCCTCTCTCCATCTCTCTCTCCATTTCTCTCTGTTTACCCCTTCTGCTTCACTGAGTTGTCACTGTCCTTCAACAGTGTTATTTAAAAGGTGTAAAGCAGTAATTATTTTGTGGTGTAATGAGATAATGCTTCCATGTATAGATAAATGTTTGACTACTTTGAAGGGTTCTAATCCAGGCATTATCTATGTGTTACTGACGGTTTTCAGTACAGTATTTTATGTGTAGCTGTTGCTACATATTGTTATGAGCACCATTATATTTCTTCTGCTTTAAGGTCCTTTGTCCCTGCCTCCCTTTCCCCCTGTCTATGTATGTTCTTCGTTCTGGGTCATTAGTCTTCCTCCTCTGCATTTCCACAATGTCTGGTGCTGAGCACCAACTGCAACTGAGGCTAAATGGAAGTGCACAGCTTATGGCAAAATCGTAGTTTTTGCCTTCTGCTGCATTACTCTGGTGTCCATCACGCTGCTGTGCTTAGCTTTTTATAGTCCAGTTAATCTACTTTTCAACAAGCTGAGCAACTGAATATATACCTCACAGTTCTCAAGAGGGTAATGAAGAGTAATACACACATTCTCATCTTCTGCATTCTGTTGTCACATAAGGAGTCATACTTCACAAAGTTCCCATGTGGTATGTTTAGATAATGCTCGAATATTATTTTTTTTCTTAGAATGATCTCAAGGATTAAATCCAGTGATATGCAAAATGTTTTTGAATGTGCTGTATGACTCCTGAGGTTATAAATGTTGGCTATACCTTCCCTTAACACACCTTTATCCTGCTATTGTATTAATGTGCATGCTCCTTATTGTGAAGCCTGTCTTGTACAGATCTTGCATGAATAATTATGCTGATAAAGCAAACATAGCGCAACAGAAATATGTGCAGAAATGAAACAGGTACTAATGTGTTATGTCCATATCATGTATTCCTGCCACCAACTGTCCACCTCTTCCCAGTATTTCTGTGTCATCCAGTAAACCTCTTTGATTCAGAATGTTTCTAGAAGCCATGTTTTCACCAGCAGTAATGTTTGGTCCCTCTTGACTAAATGAAGCTAACATGAAAAATGTGCAAATCATTACATATGAAACATGACCATAACACATATCTGTTCTGTATTCCAGCAGATTAATATATTGTTTTATATGTATAATGCTTCTTCGGGCAAGAGTGAGCAAAGAGCACCATAGACTGCTGCTAATTCCCATTCTAAGTTCCAAATCTCAAAATATGATTATGCATGTGCTAATACTTTGCCATCAACAGTCCAGCTGAGCTTGGCAGTGCTGCTATTCAGACAGAAAGGACAAAAAAGGTTATATAATGTTTATAAGTCTGTACTGAAATTTGACAAATTATCTTGATGTCAGAGTGATATTGATTCAATTCAATTAATTCAATCCTTTAATGTGTGTCTGCTCTCCAATGGTTACACTTGCAACTGTGTTGCAACATTGGTTAACCTATTCACACATAATCCATCACTTTTATTCAGAAGTACACTGTCCTGTGTAGGAAGTGTCTGTTTGTCTTGTCAATACACATTGTGCAAGCATGAGACATGACAAATGTCCAATCTTCCTGGAATGAAGTGCCAGGAATGTTTATTGGATAATCCACTAGTTTACAACTGTGATTTTCTTTGGCATCCCATACTGTGAAACAGGTACATGTCCCTCACCATAATGCTGTGTACATGAAGGACAGTATATAAATCTTAGGACAGAAGTATGTCATTACATGGGACAATCACAGTGCTGTTACATTGTCCTGTGCATACATATGCATTTGCCCCAAAACCTGTGATGCACAGTACCATCTGTTCCAAACTGTAGATTTTTACCAATTACAACAGTGCTTTTTCACATTATTAAATTCAGACTTCTCCTGTGGTGCTTGCAACTAATATTGTGCTCTCTAGATTCTGTAGCTATATAGATAGGAAGTTTGATTTTCACTGTGGAAAACTTGTATGTGTGTCTGGAAGGGGGTATATAGTGACAGGTAAGTAACACATTAGTGTCATATGTACTGTATCTACTTCCCCTGATGAGAATATATTTAAATTAGCACTCATCTCCATCTGCAACTGGCATGCTCACCCACTTTTTGTGCAGCTGTAGCAGCAGAGAAGTGCACTGCAGCTAAAGTGCACATAACCACCATTGTATTGCCTTCCAGGGATGCCTGATAATGTCACATGTCACAGTTGATGTTTGACCTGTGGGTGACATGAATAATCAAACAGCAGGTGTGCCACAGTACCATTCAGGTTAATGCACTGCAAACCAGTTGAATACTGAGCTTACTGCTATGTTGATTGACATCAGTGGATTCCAGGGACACAGTCGTCATTAGTCTTGTGAAGCCTATTGGTCATGCACACAGCATTCATCTCCATTTTTGTGCAGCAGATTGCCAGTGACATCATCATTGCCGTACTGTGGTGGGGTGGATATATGGAAAGTGGGAGCATCCCAGGTTGCTCAGTCTTTACTTGTGTTTGAAGATATGATGCTATGCCATCCCTAACAGTGGGCAGCCATAACAGTTATCTTCCACTGACAGGACACCTCGCCGGTGAACTGCATCCACATCATGGTCCCACAGTTGCACTCCATCCCTGGTAGGATCGTCAAAGTCTTAGTGCAAAAAGCCAGAAGAGAGGCTCCAGGTCATAACCACACAATGGCACCCCCACCTAATTGCAGAAAAAAATGATATTTGACATAGTGTGCCTGTCGGTTTGAGGCCTCCATCAACACATACTGTGTAATGCATCCCACCCATTTTATGTAGGTAGATATGTGTCTTTGTGTATCTTGTCTGCTGTACACATGGTGATGATTGTGAGCCACTCCACTGGATGGTTACTGTGTGGTGAATGTGTGAATGTCTTATACCAGCACATGGCTCAACCATGAACTAACCAGCATAGCTTAATACTAACACTGCAAGCATCATGTTTATTGTAAGTGACACCAAATTGTTACTGCATGCTTGTCAGAAACCATAGTTCTGGACTAGATATCATCACTTCTTCTTTGTTGCCATCTGTTGTAAATGCTACTGTCTGGAGTGTGGTTATATGGTTGCCACTTGCTGCTGTTCCACCACACTTTCATTAGAAGACGGTGTTGATATGCCCTGGGGCTACCTAGCCACTTCACCCTCATCAGAGTATTATGTAGCATGCAACATGTTAAGGGCATCAAGCATACCATAGCTGGGTCATACTGGAGTGATATCCCAGGCAAACCAAGCCAGCAGAAGGGAACTTTGAGTATGTGGGCTGTAGTATTCTGTGTTTGTGCACATATGCAGTTATACTGGAGTTTGGCCAAGCTCTGTGGGTTCCATATGGATGTCATAAACCTTGGCTGCATTGTATATCCAGTATGTGTATTGGGGGTAATACATATTAGCACATTGGAAATGAAGGAGCGTCCATTTACATTAGCCATAATGCCTGTACTTATCAACTGCATGGTGCTGTGGGAGTTCACCATACAGGGCATAGTGATACAGCAGAGATATAAGCCATTTTCTGTGAGTCAGGTGACCTGTATGAGTGCTGTGTGGACAAACTGATTATGAACCATGTGCGTCACATAACTTGCAGTTCATGGAGTGGTAGCCTTGCTTGGTTACAAATGTTTGCGACTGTAAGGGAGGTGGGATCTTTCTTGTTACATATATGAAATCTAAGGCACCCCGAGAAGTGGGTGATATTATGCAAGGCATGCATGGTGTTCACTCTTTCTTACAGTGTGAGATAGGAAACCATGTATGATCTTCCAGATGAACTGAAACATTATATCAAGGAATATGTTGCATACTTTAGAGCAGAGGCTTGAGGAATACCCAGCTTGTCTGTAGAAGTTCCCTGTACCTAGAATGGAAAAAGCTATACATTGTCTGATCTGAGGACGTATGGGAAGGCCACGTATTCCTAATGATTCCACATGTGGGTGACATGTTATCCATGTCATGATTTACTATCCGGTGCCTAATTGTCTGCTGGACTGAATTTATGATATGTATACCTGCATACAGTAATATTTTCATTGGTGACAGACACCATCTTTTGCATGCCAACAGGAAGTACTAAGATCAACAGTGTGCTGCTGCATGACCAGTGTTGCTGCTCTGAGTGATCTCACTACCTGCACGTATGACATTTTCAGCATGTTTTACACTTTTATTGTTAGGTGCACACTGGTGCCTAGCGTCCCAACAAACTTCTATAAATAGTGAATGGGTTTCCCACATACACATTTAAACATCATTAAGACTTTATTTCCCTATCCAGTTTCATTTTCCTATTATTATATAAGCATTTACATACACCTTCTGGCATGCTTTTAGCCTTACTGCACTATAACATAACATAACATAACACAGGACAATGAATTGCTGCTAGTTTATGCCAACTTGTACATATCTGATGCCCTCAGAAACACACACACACACACACACACACACACACACACACACACACACACACACACACACACACACTGTACAACTTGCCTGGCCATAATATTATCAGATGTACAGTATGTCTGGTAACACTTAGTATTGTCTGGTAATTTGTGTATTTGTGTCAGTGGAACATCACATCTCATAACATCTTATGATCTTATTGACTGTTATTCCTCCCCCCCCCTCCCCATCTCCACTCTAACATGAATCATGATCATGATCAACAGTGAGTCTTTTTTGTTTTGACATGATATATCTTTTTATTTTATTACTCCATTCTCCTAATCAAACTTGAAAAGATATACTTTGGGTCAAATTCAATCTTCTGGCTAATCAGTTACCTTATAAAGAGATGCTTCAGTATCAGGTTGCTAAGTTGTATGCAGATTATTGCTATATGCAATTTCACCTTTATGTCAAATGTCACTGCACACATTAACTTCTTAGAGCTCAAGGTTTGGTTGAAAAGGCCAAGCAATCAGTCTAACCACCCATTTACCAAATAGTTAATAAGCAATTGAATAAAAACGTAGAAACATATGTATATACATCCATGCCTACAGCAGAATAATATACAAATTGAAACGTCAGGCAATTAGAAGTAAATAAAAGACAATACATGGGCATGGGCTAGACGAAAGACTAAACCTCAGCAAAACAATTGTGATCAGTTGCTTGGGGTCATAAACTGGATAAGGATTAACAGAAATCACCCAATTTTTGCACTAGGATGATGATGAAGATAATGATGATGATGAGGATACGACGCTTAGTGACTTAGGCTAAAGTATGCAAACGAAATGCATGTGATGGTATCATGATAGCTTTGATGTTCTTTAACCAGCCTCAATGTTATAATTGTATTGACACTGCACTGCTCTGTTTGTGCTTTCTGCAATGGGAAAAAAGGTAAGTTCAATTGTCTGGGTCATAAACTGGATAAGGATGGACAGAAGTCAACAGACATTTGTTATCAGGCTAATGGTGATGACATTGAAGTGAATGTTGCAAAACTATGCAAATAAAATGCATGTGATGGTTCTATGCTAGTATTGTTGTGCCCAGCCTCAGTGATATAGTTTGACCGAGTCTGACCTGTTCTTTGTGAACATTCTGCAATATAAGAACTGCTCTAAAGTAAACACATTTCACTATGGTTTATTTGCTGTGTATAAAAAAATATCAAAGATAAGGAATGTGTACTTTTTACCATTTTATTTCCTAACATTCTGTTCTTTCATGGCTTCATTCCACTTATTCATAATCTGCTTTTCATTCAGTCATAGGGAAAAATAAATGGATATTCTGTCACAGGGTCATATGTTGTTTACTTATGTCTTTGCACTGATTTTTGGACATTTATTATATGAAACTGTACAGTTTGAGCATTAATAAAGTCTTATTAAGGTTGGCAAAGTGATAAATGTTTATGAGTTATATCCTGTATTAGGATAAAGGTATAAAGAGACAGCTGTAGTACAAGGTTAAGCCAAGTGATCCCACCACTACAAATGGGCTATTAGGTCACCACATTACAAACTCTTTTACTTTATTCATGAATCATATTCTTTAACTCTCATTTTCAAAAAAATGTATAGTGGGAATGAAGGCATGTACTAAAGCAAACATTTTACTACATTTTACATAAAAAATGCCATAAATTGCAAAATCACCAACCTTTCCACAGGACTGCAAGAGTGGCTTTAAACACACCCATCACCATAGCTGTATCTGTTTTCTGTGTAATTTGATCCAGATTTTTGTAATAATCATGTGCTTAAAAAGCACTGTCCTCTGCTTCCTGAGTGTTTTATGAGGCTCGATCAAGCTCCCTTACATTTACCAGTATGCTCATTACTGTGTACGTCATCCACATATGGGCTATTAGGTCATCAAATTACAAATATTACTGCATTTTACTGACCAAACAACTCTCTTTGAGAAAGGGTATGGTAAGTTATTGTAAGCTGTTATTCTCTGTGTTTTATTTTTCCACTATTCCAGTAATGGAGAAAAAAAACACAGATAAGAATGGGGTTAAGAAAAGTTTGCACTTAGCCTTTAAGTCCAGTAGTTGTGGTGAAATATGGGTACAATTGCCAATCATGTTTCACAAAATGAAGGGTAGTGAATGTAACCACTTTGTGATTCACCACAAGTTGTTAACTCTCAATCAGACCCCCAATGGCTTAATCTGCAGTTGAGAAAAAAATTTACAGGCAACACAATTATGTGCAAATATTTCTGTGAAGCAATGTCAGTTTTCTGTATTTATTGTACTAGTAATGAGTCACGACTGTTGCAATAGCTGCACTCTGCATCACAAGTGAAGATTCATATTTGTTATTGTTTTGCATTTTGAATATAGTTAATAAAATAACCTTATCCAGTCATATGCCAAACAGTGAGTAAAACACCAGGCTATGGTAACTAAGTTATCAGATTACTGGGGCAATGGCTCAGTGATTGAGCCATCTCAGTAATATGTGGATGCGTATAATGAATGAGGTAATAGGTATAAACCTCTTTTGAGTACTGGCCTAACTAACATATCAGGATGGGTCAAGCACAAATACGAAAGGGCATTACTAGTTGAATACAATTAATTCACTAGGGAAATCAAAGATATTTTCAAGAAAAAAATGGTGTATTTTTAAAACCAACCTAGAATTATATTCATTTGTGGGGCCTGAATCGGTATTTATTTCAAAAACTGCCCCAAATAAGAGATTGAAGGAAAATAAAAATGCTGTCCTTTCTAAGATTTCTAAGGGCACTATCAAAAGTGGATGGTGCAACCAGTGACATACATTACTAAGAACCAAGTTGTGGTGCTAGGAAATGTGATGAAAACAAAGATAACCTTCCATGATGGTAATTGTACCACTCAAAGGGTAGTTTACCTAGCGATGTGTGCAGGATATCCAGCATTCTATATTGGCAAAACTGAGCAAGCTCTCAGAACACATATTTATAAACACACACACACACACACACACACACACACACACACACACACACACACACACACACACACACACATGATATTGTCACCAAGAATGAGAATAGTGCCCTGTGCAGATATTCCAATCAATATAACAGTTATAGCCAGTTTAATTTTGGTATTTTAGAAAAAAATCACACTAGATCCCAGAGGGTGAGACTGGAAGTGAACTGCATTGGCATCTTGGACTGGGGGCTACCTTTCCCCCTGGTTTGAATGACAGTGTTTCCATTACACCTGTTTTAACTTTGAAGGCTAATAAGTTAAAGCCCAAGTGTTTACGTTTTTTTGTTACATTTGTTACATTTATTACACACATTTTTTTTAAATATTCAAATGTTTTGATGCACTTTGTTGTGCTGCCTTTCTGTTTGGCAGGGATTATGCGTATCATTGTTCATTATTGCGGATTTGTTGTCTGGCCCTTTAAAGAATACTACAATTCTTATTAATTAATTATCTAACTACCAGTGAAATATTTTATGTATTATTTAATGGCTTTGTGCAAGGACTACTTTATTTTGATGAAGTCTCTTGTATGAGACGAAAGCACTCAATTTATTTTTTCAGGTTGTTTTAATAAATTAACTCTTGGACCATTTTGGGACCCTTGTTTGGTGTTGATTCCGTTTGGTTTCAAGTTTATCTGGTTAACACAGCACTATTTTGTATCACCTGGAACCATCACTGATTGTGTTTCCTTGCTTCACTCTCCTGGTAGGGTTAGCCCACCCCCTGTTCTAGCTTAATTATTTCAATATTCCCACTGAAATATTGCATAAGAATACCCATATGCCTTTGCACCCTATAAAACCTACTATCTGTAAAGAATTATCTTTAGTCTTCATTTTGCCCCCACTGGGCCATATCTTCTTCACAGAATCCCTTGTGCTGAGTGCATTCTCAAGACATTAGGTAAAACTGAGACTGCTGTTATTAAAATAGTTAGCATTGTCTGGTGACTTCATGCTTAATCTGAGCAGTGTAACATAAAGTAAAATATTGTGGATTTTGTGAACTGTGTGAATTGAAGTTCTCCATGCTGTTGCATTTTTCTCATGTAGATTATTTTTGAAATGTATGCACTCTTGTTCTGAAAAGTGCTACAGTATATCAGCCAAAGTCTGACATGAGTAATAGTGAATCATTTGTATCATTCCAACTGTTTTAGTTGAAGATACAGTAACTTTCTATATAGAGTTTAGATCTTGCCTGACTGATACAATTCATTGCAGCAGTATTATACATGTAATGTGTTATAGATATATTGCCTGTGTTTGATATGGTATGTGCAAAGTTGTAGATACTTTATGCTACTGAATTTTTATCTAATAGAATACCTTGGTCTAAACTGCCAAATGAACACTGTGTCTTGTTGTTTGACTTTTAAATTGTTTTTGTTGGGCTACCACCCCCACCCCCCAAGGGGGGAAATATACAGTTGCTGGCAGTTTATATTTCAGAGGATTTGCTGCTCGCCACTCTATTTTAACATTTGACAGGTGCATATTAACCAAGACAAGATTTTAAAATGACACAAAAATATAACAATTGCAACACAGCTATTTTTCTCTGTATATTTTACACTGGAATTTACAAAAAAAACTAATTACATATTCTCTTGTACAGTGTTTGATGTCAATATTGTCCAATTCTCGATATTATGGGATACATTCATTGATATACCATCCAAAATAATGTTCCACTAGCAAAAGTTGAATACTGGTCGACTATTGACAGAACACTGAAGTCTTGTTGTACAGATTCCCATAACCAAAAAAGCAGTAAACTAATAAAACAGAACATGTACATGGCATCAATTTTACAGCTGGCTATAGTTTGAATTGTGTCTCCCTCCTGATCAGACAAGTAGTGAGGCAAAAATCAGAGATTTTCTACAAAACTAGGGCAGATAAGGGGAAGACAAGTCTCATAACTTGCTGTAAAAATAAAATACAGCTATAATGCAAATGTACTGGACTATGAAGATGCTATCAGTATCACACAAGAGGACTAAATAATTTGCTAACAGAGAAATTAATTTCAGGAAAGTTAATTTGCCTGCTGAACAAATGCAAATGACATCTCTTCTTTGTCCTGTTTTAAGAATGGTGGTAACTAGCATCCAAAACTGAAACACTTCCCTTTCAGGTCTGGTAACAACTTATAAATAAATGTTTCACAATAAATGCAAAAAACTACAATCAAAAAGATCATGAAAGAACATCTGCTTAATGGATGCTAGAAGCTCACTACAACTCTACCTCCCCATGCTTATACACACAACTCCAGTTCCTTATTGTAATCAACCAAAACAGTCTTCAGGCAGAAACAATATGGCACCAAACAGCCACACAATAAAAAAAAAACAATTAGCATAATAATTTTTTTTACTCCTTTCAAGTTTGCCATATTTTTATTTTCTGTAAACACATATCAGGTTGCTATTTTTCAGAGAAAAAGCAAATACTTCTCAGACAGTTTGACGAAAGTCAAGTGTTTGTCTTCCTCCCTTTATAAGTGACTGACATTTTTTTTTTTTCACTTACAAAGTTAACAGAAGAAAACTTTAGCATTTGACATACATTTTCTGAACAAGAAGGTTAATTACCTTGAGTCTTCTTTACAGAAGTAGTAGAAGCGCGAGACGTTATATTTGAATTGAATGAATTTGAAGATTTTATTTTGTCCGATCCGATCCCCAATCAAAGTTATGAACTCCGAGGTCTGACCAAAGTGAAAGTACTATCTGCTGCTACAGTGCTACTGACTGGTTCTCATGCTGGAGAGTGAGAACCAGTCAGTAGCCATCCAGTCATTCACGTCACCTACATGACTGTGGACGTTGCATTCCGATCTCCTTCCAATTTACTGCAGTTAAAACCACATAGACTTCTGAGCATCACACATTAATGCCTTGTCCCCTTGTGCTTTTACAGCAGTCCGGATTTACAGAAACTTTTTTTTAGCATGGAACTCACCGAGCATGCGCAGTTTGAGTTCCAGGACTAACAGCGAGTCAATCATACTCGCAATCACAACTAAGCAGCAGTCAGCCAGTTTAAATATACAAAAATAAATATTTTATTTTTTCAAACGTTCAACTTATTTCCTTTTCTTTCCACAGCTAGGGGGCTGCAGCCCTGCAGCACGATGGCACAAGCTGCCACTGGGATTACTTAACAATGTGCATTCACACCAATAATCTAAAGCCAAAACCTATTCAATACCTGCTGCACTCCAGTTCAGTCAATGCAACTGTACCGCAGGGACCCAGTAATAATATGTCCCACACTGAATGTGCATAGTCCTCCATAGCCCCCAAAACAATGGAGCCAATTCTCAAATAGAATTATAAAATGCCAAACAGTTTAAGAACTCAGGTCAAACAGATTAAGAACTCAGGTCATAACTACAGCTTCTAAACAAATTGCATTATGCCTACACTTTAGAAAACCCACAATTACATAATTAACCTTAACTTTAGCAACTGTGTATTAATATCAGAGCAATGGTGTATTGAATGTTTTGCTATACTCTCATTCATTAGTTATACTTAACCTGTAGTGAATACATTTTGTATATGACCTGGCTAATTTTCTGTCTATTTATAGTTTCCCCATTCTTTTGCCATGTGTAAGTAATTATAGTTCATCTGGGCTGTTCATAGGTTCATAGGTGTGTACTAGGCTAATGGGCCTGGAGCCTTTACAAGCTCATAGGATTACCCTGGCATCATGCCACCCGACCTTAGTTCTCAGTGCCTCTGTCGAGCAGAGCCACTGGAGTGATCCCCAGGGTGAATTTTCTATTTCCCATCCACTCATCAAGATTTCTCTTGAAGAGGGCCAGTGAGGTGCTCTGTTTGACATGTTTGGGAAGTCTATTCCATAGCATGGGCAATCTCTGGGTTATGAACCTGTCCCTCCAGCATGTTCTGTTGATTGTGGTAATGAGGTTGAGGTCTCTGGAGTATGTGGTGCAGAGGGATTGGGATTTCTTTAGATGTAGCATTTCTAACAGAGCTGGGTCACACATGGCTTTGTAAGTCAAGCAGAGATCGCCTCTAAGTAGGCGATATGAGACAGAGAATAATTGGAGTTTTTTGAGTCTGCCCATATAGGACAAGTGTTTAAGGCCTAGGATCCTCTCTGTGAGGTACATGCCAAATTGGGGCATTGTACTCAATGACTGGCATAATGAGGGAAGAGTAGAAGGAGACAATGACCTCTTTCTTCCTGGATGCAAAACCCTTAGTAATGAGATGTGCCACATAGAATGCCTTTCTGACCACAGTGGCAATGTGCTGGTCAAAAGAGAGGTTGCTGTCAACCTGTGTTCCCAGATCTCTTATAACACCTTTTGTGTTCAGTGGACTACCATTGATGTGGTAATTCATGGGAACTGGGTTTTTCCCCAAAGAGGATGGTGACACATTTTTTGGCATTGAGCTTAAGGCCATGGTTCTGACACCAATTGTTGGTCTCAGTGAGGCCTTTCTGTAGGATGTCAACATCACTTGGGGAGTTAATAATGGCTCCCAACTTGCAATAATCTGTGAACTTTGTCAGCCAGAGTCCCTTTGTGTTGGCCTGGACATCTGAGATGTAGATACCAAACAGGAGAGGACCCAGGACTGATCCCTGTGGGACTCCAGTCATGACTGGTCGGCAGTCTGACTTGGAGTCAACTACTTTCACACTGTAGGTTCTATCTGTTAGCCAGTTTGCAACCTACCTAGTAATATAGTGGTTGATGCCTAGCCTACTGAGTTTTTCTATGATTCCTGAGTAGGGAATGGTATCAAAGGCCTTGGACAGATCAAGGTAGGCTGTATGAACCACCTTGCCTTCATCCACAGCTCTGGTGACTGACTCAAAGAAGTCGACCAAGTTGAGCAGGCATGATCTACCCATCACAAAACTAAACTGTGTTTGATCCAGAGTTTGGAGATTCCCTATATCCTTCTTTATTAGGTCCATGATGATGTGTTTCATAGCTTTGCATATCAGACTTGTCAGGCTAATGGGGCGGTAGTTCCCGGGGTCTGTAGTCACTCCTCCTTTGTAGAGAGGGATGACTGTAGCAGTGCACCATTTAATAGGGACAAAGCCTGAGGTGAGGCTGTGATTGAACAGGGTGCACAGGTGAGGTGCCAGTTAACTCTGTAGTTCATGTAGAACACAGTCAGGGATATTGTCAGGTCCCATAGAAGCTGTATTCTTGGCCTTGGACAGTGCTGTTTTAACCTGTGCAGCAGAAATACTGGGTGCCTGGCAATCTACTGGTATTGTGATTGGTCCTTTGTCGGGGAGAGGGGTAAAGTTGGCACTGAATCTATTGGCTATATCTGTTCACTCGGTATAGGAGGTACCATTGTGCAGTAGCTCATAGCAAATCTGGGTATTGCCGTGGAGATTCTTTACATAACTATAGAAGGCCTTGTGATTGTCTTTACTATCTGCTGCAATTCTGTTTTCATAGCTAGCTTTAGAGGATTTGAGGGAGTTTTTCCAGTCTTGGGACTTCACCTTATTCCTCTTGGATTAGTCTAATACCCTGGGTAACAGGCTTAATAAATAAAATAAAAATAAACACTGAGCACTAACGCTGTTTAACACAAAATAAAATTAGCAACTGAATTTCTGTTCACATGAAGTAAAGGAAATAACATGTTCTCTCTCTCTTGCTGTATCTCTGTCCCTTGCACTCTCTCTCTCTCTCTCTCTCTCTCTCTCTTTAAAAGTTATAGCATTAAAACAATTTCATCCTGAAACAAAGCACTTCCCCTTTAAGTTGCATTAGAAAATTATGGTCAGTTGTTTTCTTCAGTTTAAAATTTTATATAATTCTTCAGTGATCATTCTACTGCTCTAAAACAATTCTGCTTTCAGCTTTCAGAGTCTGAACAAATACAGTGCTACTGAGTAACAACGCATTACGTATGATCTAGTATGTATATTTTTTACAGCTATATGATGCAATCTGCTAAATTAGCAACACCTCTCTGTAGGTTTTCAAAGATACTCAAGAGTCTTTCATTGCAGAGTGAATGAAGCATCCACTAAGTGCACATACTCTTGAATAATTTATTTGAAATTTTATGAAAAGATGGAATTAATTCCCACTTGTCCACTGCTATAAAAATCTCCTTTCAAAACTTCTTTTCCTGTGATTTACATGCTAGTAATGTAATCAATACAGCAGTTAGATTTGAATGACTTTGTATAGTATACTCTCATGATTCCCTTCTTTTACAGATGTCACAATATAGCAATAACCCACGCCTGGGTGTGGGTAATGCGGGATTTACCCACAGTTGGCGTGGTTTGGTCCCGAGGGCTTTAAACAAAGACAACCGTGGGTAAATCCCGCATTACCCACACCCAGAAGTGGGTTATTGCTATTATACTATGACATTATTTAAGAAAAGAAATAATTACTTTTCTTAAATAATGGCATTGTATAATGCCTTTTTGATGCCCTTCCACAGCTGTCTGGTGTCCGCGGCAGTTCTGATGTACTGCGCATGCCTACGCAGTACCTCAGAGCTGTGGCCAAAAGCAATGGAGAAAGCAAGATCTCCGTTGCTTTTTACTGTTTCGCTATGTTAAATGGGTTTAACATAGTGAGACAGCTTTAAAATAAGCAACGGAGATGTCCGTTGCTTATTTTAAAGCTGTCTCGCTATGTTAAACCCATTTAACATAGCGAAACAGTAAAAAGCAATGGAGATCTTGCTTTCTCCATTGCTTTTTTTTTTTTAAACCTGTCTCGCTATGTTAAATGGGTTTAACATAGCGAGACAGCTTTAAAATAAGCAACGGAGATCTTCGTTGCTTATTTTAAAGCTGTCTCGCTATGTTAAACCCATTTAACATAGCGAGACAGGTTTTTAAAAAGCAACGGAGAAAGCTAGATCTCCATTGCTTTTGACACTGTGTCGCTATGTTAAAGGAGTTTAACATAGCGAGACAGCTTTAAAAAAAGCAACAGAGATCTCCGTTGCTTTTTTTAAACCTGTGTCGCTATGTTAAACTCTTTTAACATAGCGAGACAGTGTTTTAAAAGAGACTTATACTAATGGAAAAAGTCCGGGCAACCGGACCTTTTTCCATTAGTATAAGTCGATTTACAACGTGCACGCTGGCCAATCAGCGTGCACGTTTTGGAATATTAATGGGGTGTCATGGTATAATAGGCATTAAATACTTATCTCCTAGTTTGCATATCCCATGTTAAACAAATATCTATGCTAAAACAGAAATAACAGTGCACTTTCATGTACTCACTTTCTAAGAATGACAAAATCACAAGGAATGCTTCTTGTTTTGGTTTCCTATTATGGTTATTTATGTTGTGCTGCGTCATTTTTATGAGAAAATATGCAACTTCCCAGTAGAGTAAATAGGTTTTGACTATAGTTTAACAGCATTTCACAATTTAACCATCCATCTTTAGCTTATACAAAACATATTTTGTAATAATGGCTTCAGAAATGTATGCATCTCCAAATCTGCCTTATATCTATTTTAACTATACATGCATATGATACAAGTCATCCGTTAGTATTTTAAGGTGTTTTTGATAGCAAATCAAATTCTCTTAAAATGAATGATGTAAGAAGTGGAATTGTTCAGGTTGCTGCATTTATTTCTGAAGAACAGGGTGACCTTCCTGTGGTAAAGCAATTATGAAAACTCTGCAAACATCTTGTATGTTATTGCTTGCTTCCTGTTACAGCTGATCATCTTCTTTTTTAAAACAGACAGCAGTAAAATACATTCACCAATTTCCAAGTTAGTGTTTCTAGTACTTAAGAAAAATGCAAAGGTACAAATAGATAATTGTATTTACTAGACAGCTGTGATGTCATCTCTAATACTGTCGAGAATCATTCACACTGGGGTTATATATTTTGGGAATGCATATAAAAGATTTGCAGCTTCCCACAGAAGTTTGAATCCATCCCATAGAGAGCACTTGTCACTTGGCCACACCACCAGCAATCTTGTTTTCAAAATATTAAAATATATTTCCAAGACTATTTATAAACTGTGACGTCAGGGAATTGTATATTTAGAAGTTATTCCTTATTTAAATGTTTCAAGCCAGCAAGGCAGAAGAGCACACTAGATTTAACAGCTACTAATACAGAAAGCTACTGAGGGGTAGCGGTAACAGAAGTAATCCTATATCAACAATTTAATTTCATTAGCATTTAAGTTTCCAGCTGTTGATGGAGGGTAGGCTCGTGATGACAGGAGAAGAACATAAGGAAACACATCTCTGATCCTAGTAAGGAAGATTTTGTAATGTTGGGTGATGACAAGGCAAATAGAACCAGATGTTTGTTTATCAATTAAAACAGAAACTCAGTTATGGGAGTGCATTAGCAAGCATAATGTATTGATAACAATGAGGAATGCATTAGGAAAAGGAGAAAAGCAATAAGTGAAAAACACCAGCATGGTTCAAGAAGAAGTGATTTAAGGAAAGTGCTGAGGGAGAAAAGAGGACAAAATAATATGAAAGTGAAAGAACAATAACTAATATTCACAGAAGCCAAGACAGAGGGTGCAGAGATCAGGGCATAAAGGATGATTAAAGTGAAACAAAGATAGCTGCTACTAACAGAAGCCAAGAACCCAGCAACAGAGTTCATCAGAAGATCCAGAGATGATCAAAACAGAATTTGTCACAAGTGATATGGGATGGATGTGCATTTTTTTCTAAGTATGTTAAAAATTCAGAAGAAGGTGTGATGTCCCCTATCTGAGCCAGTAATCAAGGAGCCTGAATCCTCACCACTGACACTGGCCCAGAGAGGGGCATCACATATTGGTGAGCAGTGGTGGGATATTAATTGAACTTCTGTGGCCTGTAGATAGTTGTCACTGAAGGTGTGTGCATTCTCAGCAGCCACAAGGTAAACTTTCAGAGTTTCATTTCACAACAGGTTTATTTATATTTCTGTTAGTTTAGTTTAGTCAGGGTAAGCAGGCAAAGATATCAGCAGAGGATCATGGAAAGCTGACAAAGAACCAATTGGCCAAGGTGTGTCAAGTCAAAGGACTGGTGCATGCCAGCCTGACCAAAGAGGAAATGATTTCAGCCTTAGTTGCAGCTCAGACCAGCAACCAGGAGGATAACCAATTTGGTGATGGGAATTTTCAGTTCTCAGAAACAGGAGAGTTGACCTTTTCCTCAGAGGACATAAAAATCCATCTGGAGTTAAAGAGACTTGAACTGGAGTTCAAACGTTTAGAATTAGAATCAGCAGAGAGAGACTTTGGTGTTTGGAGGCTGAAGAAAATGAGTGACTGTGGCATTTGGAGGCCAAAAGAAAACAAAAAGCAGCATCAACATGAGAGGGAGATGACGACTCTTCGACAGGAACATGGAGGTAATGGGGAAGGGAATAACTGAACCCCAGAAGCAATAAAGGCCAGTAAATTCCTTCCACAGTTTACAGAGGGTGATAATTCTGATAGTTTTACTCATATATTTGAGAGAGTATGTAAACAGTATAATGCTGACCAAGGGCAAAGGGTACAGTTCCTGACCCACTTACTCCATGGTAAAGCTGTAACTGCTGTTTCTAAATTGTCTGATATTGATTGTTTAAACTATGTGATAGAGTAAAACAGTGTTTACTAGAATGCTTTAAGTTAACACCTGAAGCTTACAGAAAAAAAGGTTAGTGAACATAGACGCAAGGCAGATGAAAGTATGTCTGATTATATTACTGAGTTAAGCACTTATTTTTACAGGTAGGTGAGTAGGTGTCAGGTCATCACTTATGAAGGGCTGGAAGACCTTTTGGAGAGGGAACAAGCCCTTAGCACTTTGCCTGAGGACATGACAATCTGGTTGGCAGACAGGGAATGTAACTCTGCAGATGAGCTGGGGAGAAGGGATCTCTACTTAGCAAGTAGGGCATCATAGCACAGGAAGGGGATACCCAGTGCTGCACATGGATATAAGGGAACCCATGGTGGGCAGCCTAAACCACCCCAACAGAGTCCACCACTAACAAGGGAAGCCACTAGTTCAAGTACATGGCCAGGATCAAGGTTAAGTGTTTTAAATGTAACCAATGGGGCCATGTATCATATAGATGTCTACAGAAGCAAGGTGGGGAACAAAAGGTGGGTGTGCCAGCCAGTGGGAATAACAGTATACCAGTAATAAGCTGTCTAGGGAAAACAGGGGTACTAAACTATCACCACAGTTTATATCTGATCTTAGTGTATGAACAATAGGCCACCACTAAGAGAGACCCAGCTTCTGACATAACCATTGTAAAGCCTGCAGTGGTTAAAGAGGAGCAGTATTTGCTTGGGCAGTCCACTCCAGTCAGAGCTTTAGGAGGGACCCCATTCCAAATGCCTTTGACCATGGTTCACCTTGACTGGGAAGGTGGGAAAGGAAGAAAAACAAACTGCAAAAAGATCCAAAATCACACAAGGAATGCTGAGAACAAATCACTTTATGACGCAAAGCTTTCGGGTATGAACCCTTTCTCAATACTAAATACATACATATACACAAAGCAACTGCTTTTATACAGGCCTAGTAGTCATGTGACTGCAGCCAAAGTCACATGACTTATTCAAATGTACAATTTAAAAAATTTAAAGAAACACACTGCAAAAAAGCATTTGTTAAAAAAGAAACTAGACATATACATATATATGATCACATTTCAAAACAATATCTAGCACATATATATTCTTAATTATAAAAATATAAAAAATATACATATATACCTATATGTTTAATATAAACTCTAAAATTATTAAAACATAGGTGTACACATACATGTACACAACAGATGCACTTATTAACATCAATGTATAAACATGCTCATACGCACAGGTTAATAAAGGTATCATTTCAACTTGCGTTGTAATCCAATAAGAATTGGTTTAATGCTTACTGTACTGTTAAGGCCAGGAGGACTATCAGCTCCCAAACGTACTATCCATTGATATTCTTTAGTTTCAAGAAAATTATTAATATCACCACATCTGAGTGAGGGAATCACCAAATCAATGACCCTAAATCTAAATGTATATGTTTTAGAGTTTATATTAAACATATAGGTATATATGTATATTTTTTATATTTTTATAATTAAGAATATATATGTGCTAGATATTGTTTTGAAATGTGATCATATATATGTATATGTCTAGTTTCTTTTTTAACAAATGCTTTTTTGCAGTGTGTTTCTTTAAATTTTTTAAATTGTACATTTGAATAAGTCATGTGACTTTGGCTGCAGTCACATGACTACTAGGCCTGTATAAAAGCAGTTGCTTTGTGTATATGTATGTATTTAGTATTGAGAAAGGGTTCATACCCGAAAGCTTTGCGTCATAAAGTGATTTGTTCTCAGCATTCCTTGTGTGAAGGTGGGAAAGGAAGCAAGCAAGTAGGTGTGTTTGTGGATATCCCTGAAGATGTCTTGATTGGCAATGATTTTGATAATGCAGTACCTTGTGTGCATGCAATTACATGCAGTTAGGCTTGGAGACAGGCATGGGGGTCTGGTAGCCTGGGGGTGACCCAGACAGACCCAACACCTGAAGCCAGGGCTGGTGAGGTGGCTATTTTATGGAGGGGAGCTACCCTGTAGCAGTGAGCATGAAGGTGAGCCACAGCTGCTGGTAGGTACTGATGCTCCCTTGGACACAGTGACTGCAAAGGCAGAGGTGATTGGTAGTATCCAGGCTGACAGTGAAGCTCTGCTGTCATAGGATACAAAGCTTTCTGTAGAAGGGGAGCTGGGATGAGTTACAAAGATAGAGGTGAGACAGGATCATCTCTCTGACCCTACACTAAGAGGTTTGAGGGAGGTAGCTAGAGAGGCACCTGATTCTCAAGGAAGAGGAAAGTCTGTATACTGATGCACCCTTGATGGATGGCTAGAGGGTGAGGTACTACAGCAGCTGGCAGTGTCCAGACCCTACCATCTGGCACTTCTAGCCATAGCCCATGACAATCCTTTTGCAGGTCATATGGGCATAATGCATCCCAAGAGAGTATTATGCAGAACTTTTATTAGCCTGAGATTGCAAGGGACCTGTGAGCAGTACCAGAAAGTAGGAAAAGGCAAGAGACAAAGTCAAAGCTCCTTTGATGCCTTTGCCTGTGATTTAGAGGCCATTTCAGAGGGTAGCTATGGATATTGCGGGGCCTCTGATTATCCCAAGTTCCACAGGGAAAAACTATATCCTGGTGATAGTAAATTATGCTACTAGATACCCTAAGGCAGTGGCTCTGTCCTCCATCAAGGCAGAGAAGGTGGCAAATGCTTTGTCAGAGATTTTCAACAGGGTAGGTTTCCTGAGAGAAATGCTGACTGACAAAGGTCCCAATTTAACGTCAGACATGCTGGCTTGTCTGTGGGAGTGCTGTGGGATGAAATACCTAAAGACCACCCCCTACCACCCCAAGACTAATGGTCTTTTAGATAGATTAAACTATACACTAAATACCATGCTATAGGCATTTGCAGACCAGTTTAACAGAGATAGTGGGACAAATATTTGCCCCATCTGCTGTTTGCATACAGAGAGGTGCCCCAGGAATCCACAGGGTTTTCACCCTTTAAGTTGATGCATTGGCTTAGGGTGAGAGAGCCTTTAGATTTGATTTGTGTTGAGTTGGAGGGTAAGTGTGAATCCCACAAGGACTCTGTTTTGGCATATGTTCTAAACCTCAGGACAAGGCTTAGGGAGCTCATGGGCTTGGCCCAGGAGAACCTGGCAGGAGCCCAAAAGCAGAACATGGTCTGGTATGACAGAACTGCTTGAGGCCGAGAGTATGCTGTGGGACAGTAAGTTATGGTTCTCATTCCTGTCAGATACAATAAGCTGTAGGCAGCTTGGGAGGGACCCTTCAAAGGGGTAAGGAAGGTCAGTGATGTCAACTACATGGTAGAACTGCTAGGCAAAAGGCAGTAGACAGGGGCACAAACTGTACCATGTAAACATGATGAAGGCTTGCCATGATAGGGAGGCCCTGGTGCTGAGTATTTGTAGTGGATGGTAGGAGGAGCCTGAGGGGGATCTATGGCTACATCGAGCCAGCCAGCAAAATGCCACATTACTAAGGTGGAGCCTAGGGTTTCAAGCATATGACATGACAGCGCAGCACTGTAGTGGAGTCAGCAATGCCAATGCAGATGGAATCTCAAGACAGGGTATGGGTTAATATATTTCCAGACAGACCCATTCCTCTCAAACAATGTTTCTCAAGGGGCACTTGAAAAACTAGCTTGAGTCTTTAAAGGGGGGAGAGATGTGATGATGTGAGGTATTGCCATCTATGCCAGGAAAAGTAGGGCAGTGGATGTATAACATATGCTGGCACAGCTTGCTGGAATTTTGTAAAGAATTATATGTCATTTGTATATTAGTGTATCCTGCTGGACAGAAAAGAAATATATATGTATATCAGACTGTACTGTTGTAATAAAGAACATGTATATATGTTAACAGAGGATACTGGAAGAAAAGAGGTTAATCTCAGTCCAGCTAACTGAAAAATAGTGTGAAAATAAATGACTTAATTTAGGCCATAAAGATTGTATCTCACAGTTCTGACTGCAGCCAGAAACAAAATATCTGGGGAAACAAGTACTATGAAGCCTTCTGTATTGTCTTTAGCAATGAACTAATTGTTACTCTGGAAGGGCAGAAGTTTGAAATTGTTTTATGACTTCCAGAAGCTGCAACAGATCTTAGCAAAGCTCTATGTGTGTGTATTTCTGATACATGCATGCAATAGTCTGGGTCAGTTGCTAGGAAAGTGGGTAGTGTGGGAAGGAGAAGTCAGATGACCAGATGTATGTGATGTCATTCTATAATCCAGGGCAGGAATGATGTTTTATACTAGATGAGACTGAAGTCTCAGAGCACTCTGCTTTTGAAACCTGACATAGAAGGATCCCCCACCTTCTTCATCTTGCCTTCCTCTATTGAGTGACCAGGGAATAGTAATTCTTTAGATCAATCGGGAAAATATACTGAGATTAGTTAAGTACTGTTTTTCTGTATCTATGTGAATCTATTTTTCTGTGTTATTTTAACATCTCCTGTGATCAAAACTCTGGTGTTTATTGTAAATAGATATTTAGTATTTTCATGTATTTTTATTATTTATTATTAAATAGTATTAAACTTTTCATTGTGGCTGGCCTTTAGAGAATATTTTAACCTTTGAGAGTACTCATATCTATTTGGTGACTCTGTGTCCACTCCTGAAAGCCTTACTGCACTGGTCAAAAACTATAATTTGTGTTAATATTAATTTCACTCAGTATAATTGGGTACCCTTGTAAGAGCCTTAGAGTATCTGGTTTTAGGGTGTGTAGTTATAGTCTGGGCACAAGGGGGCATAGTTAGTCAATCCATGACACACTTTTCCCAGGTGTGTGTGTGTGTGTGTGTGTGTGTGTGTGTGTGTGTGTGTGTGTGTGTGTGTGTGTGTGTGTGTGTGTGTGTGTGTGTGTGAAAATCAATTCTCAGAGAGTATGTGCGTCAGTTGCTTCAAGCAAGGACACAGAGCACTAGTTTCACAGACAGAGAGAGAGAGGTGAAAGACCTGGCTTGGACACTCTGCTGAGGACTCAACTCTATAGCTGTGCCATTGGGGAGTCTTACTGGGGACCTGGAAGGAGACAGAAAGAAATCCAGACTCCAAAATGAGTGTGTTCCCTGTGTGCTCTTAAGGGAAATTGTGCTTGGTGCAGAGAGCTGCATCTGGGAATACTGTATGTATCTATTTTTGTTCCAAGTGAACGTCCCTCTCCAGTGTCAGTGGTGAGGATTCAGGCTCCTTGATTACTGGCCCAGAGAGCGGACATCATAGAAGGCAAGAAAATGAGGAGCCAAGAAGTGAGAAGCAAATGTGCAAGCATATGGACTATCAAAGGTACAGAATTATTGTTTTTAACTTAGTCTTTATGAAGGTATACAGTTACAAGATGCCTGCAAGAGAGGGATGGGATGGGATAGGATGGAGCCTGACAGATAGATAAGAATGCAAAAAAGCTGCAGACTGAGAATTAAATGACGATGGTGTAAAGGACGTATAATTCAAGGAACAGGTAATGTTTCACCTCATGTTAATAGGAAGTCTACAGAAGTTTTGGGAGAGTCACTGATGAAAACATACAGTCAGTTCCAAACTCAGGAAGTGTTCTATTTATTTGGAGGCCAAAAGTACATCTACTGCACATGAAGTGTTTGAAGGAGATTCTCTGTATTCATAAACTTTTCCATCTGTTATGCAAATGGTGAGATGATGAAATTGATATTGAGTCATTCTGTACTGCATGAAGACAGTGTGACTTTGTAAAAAATAAAACTTGTAATTACAGTTTGATACAATAATAAACCATAGTTGCAACAGAAGTGGATGTGGAAAATCCATTCAGTGACAGAAAGGATTTTCAGCCCAGTATAGATAAGCATAGACAGAAAAGAATCTAGGTTAAGTTAAAAAAACTGTTAGATGGATGATGACTGGCTGTTAAGTAGGAAGCAGTGGGCATTATCAGCAAGGTCTTGTCCAATGAGAAACAGACACCAAGAAGTATGTCACATGACTCAGATCTTGAGGTAATACTATCATGGTTCAACCCAGCATAAAAGGTAGAAAACAAGGTGAAACTGATTGCTAACATAATGCTGGAAAAAAATGGGCTATCATGGTATAAAATATATGCCGAAGTGAGGCATGCAGTACAGTTATGGGGGATAGACTAACATGGAAATAATAGGAGGATGTTGAGGATATTGAATGAGATAATGGGAGGGTAAGGAAGGTACAGTATGTAGTGGTAAGATAATGAGTGATTCCAACATGACATGACATAATAATAACAATATTGTTAAAAACAGAAGGTGGGTTGTTTGTCATATGTAATAGCCTGGACAAAAGCAGTCATGTTATTTTACACAGGACTACAATAATGGCATTAGATTTAAGTGCTGACATCACTGACCTGGAAGTGACTGCCCCCTCCTATATTAGGGAAATGTCTGGCTTTAGGAAAGGACTGAGCAGTCACTCACTTTTGAAAGAGATAGTGAGGTGCTTCCCTACTGCAGTGACTTATGGTGATGCCTAAAAGGAGCACCAGTTACTATTTGATGGAGCTTGATGAAATTGGAATAGACCACATTAGCTGGTGGAATGTGTATCACTGTAGGCAACTCTGATTGCTAGGGTTATAGCATGTACATTCCTGATGGATAGGAGGACAGTATATGTCACTTGTCTAGTCAGGATGAAGTAGACAAACATTGTGGGTTCTGTTCAAGCAGCTTTATTATATACAAACATAAATATATATACAAACTAGTTGTCTCATGCATAGGTGTACACACTCTGGCTGTGCTCACAAAATGGCACAGAAGATAGCATGTGCCTGCTATTTATATACTGATATAATATTTATATATTACTGATGGGGGAGACAAAGGAGTGAAGTTTTCACTGAACCTGTCTGCCAGCAGGTTGGCTATATCTACAGGGTTTGTGTATGTGGCGTCCTTGAACATAAGCTCTGAACAGATCTGGGTGCTTCCCTTGAGATTGCGGACATATGTTAGGAAATCCTTATGATTGTCTTTAGTAGATGTGGCCACTTTGGACTCGAAGTTTGCACTGGAGGATTTCACTAGTGCTCTTATTTGCTTGTTCATGCTAAGGAGAGATTGCTTCCAATTAGGCACCTGCGCCTTCTTGGTCCTGGAAAGCAATTTTTTCCTTTTATTATAGAGTTTGTTTATTGTAGATGTCCACCAGACAGGTTTACTCTTCCTTAAGGAGGATAATTTTGTCCTGTCTGGTATTCCTGAATCCATGCAGTTATATAAATGCTCATATAGTACTTTGGTCTAAGTTTGTCCATATGTGCCAGTTACTGTGGAGGGGGCTGTGAAGCTGTTTATACCTTCCCTCAGGAGGTTGGAATCAACTTTGGAGAAGTTTTTTGTTTGACCCTAGCTGGCGGGGGGGGGGGGGTTGGGGGTGATGGTGACTTCGAAAGTGACTGCTTTGTGGTTGGATCTTACCAGGGATGATGATACTGTTGGGATGCTGCAGTGGCTACTTATGTTGGCTAATACCAGGTCCAAGATAGTTTCACCTCTTGTAAGGGTATCAACCAACTGGTCCAAGGCATTTGCATTGAAGAAATCAAGGAATCTCTGGGTATTTGTGTTTTGGCATGAGTATTTCTTCCAATCTATGGTTGGATAGTTAAAGTCACCCAGGATCAGGGTAAAAGTTTGAATTTTGATAGATTCAAAGAGGTCCAGATAGGTGGAATCTTGAATCAGAGTTGGAGGCCTGTAGCTAGCTATGATTTGAATAGGGGTCTTGTCAGTTGTTAACTGCACCTGGAGTAATTCCTGTGTATCATACTGTTTGACCAGCCTAGAAGTGTGTATGTCTTTTATATATATTGCAACTCCACCTCCTTTTGTTTTTCTCCCCACGGCTTGGGGTCTGAATGAATGATAGGATGAGTAACCTGGTATGGCTGGTGTGCTCTCCCAGCTTTGAACCAGGTTTCTGTGACTGCACAAATGTCAGTTTCTTCCAGAGTTAAGAATGCTTACAATGAGTGGTTGCATGTTTAGACTCCTAGCGTTTAGCAGCCTGATCTTTAATTTACGTTTAGATGAAATTTCCATGTTGGTAGTTTTGTCCTCATGGCATTGCCTAAAAAAGGCACTATAGGGTGGCAAGATCTTTTGCCAGGAGCCTGAAGCCCAAGGGAGACAGATGCAGGCCATCTCTGGCAAAGCTATGTTATTCATTCCCTAATATTTCACGCTTACCATATACCTTAAATTACTTACCCAGTTTATCTTGTTACACAATAATACTAAATTACAGTTCAGGCAGCAACAGACCTAAAATGTTTTATTTTATGCTTAAAACTTGTTATCATTGATACTGCCTTTAAAGGCTCTGATAGGGTATGTTACTCTAATGTTTTTTTGCTTACCTAAGATTTACTGTTTATTATATGTTATACCTTTCTTGCATGCTATTTCCTTGAAGTTATGTTATAAGTTGTTTACTTGTTAATTGTACAATTGTTTAAATGTGTAATTGAGCTTTTCTCCCTGGGCCTCCATTGAAAATGGGCTGTTTTTGGCCCAATGGACTTTCCCAGTAAACAAACTGTAACTAATAATAATAATAATAATAATGATAATAAAAAAATGTTTTGCCCTTTGTTATATTCGTTTTGCTCATTTAATCTCTTTTCATGTCCATTATATTCTTTTGTGCCCGTTTTAATTCTAAACATGCTCATTTTAATTTCAACATGCTCGTTTTGCAATTCTGAGGTAATGCTGAAGCCTTTATGTGCTTTTCTGATGCTCATTTTATCAGATATCTTAATTTCAAGCATTTTGTTTAATTAATAAATATTTTATGCTTCTTGTTTGCTTAATAAACATGTTTGTGCTATTTGTTTACTTAGTAATGTGTTTTGTGCCCGTGAAATGCTCCGTTTTATCTGTTTTTTATAAAATAAAATAATTTGTGCAAGTTTTCATTACCTTTAGTTCATTTCTGGCCCATTTTTGCATTCGGTTTGCTTAGTTTGCCTTCACCGTTAACTCTGCACCTCAAGGCTATGAAAAGCGGTCTCTAGAATCCCAGTTCTGACACCATGTCACTTGTCTAGTCAGGATGAAGTAGATGAACATTGTGGGATCTGTTCAAGCAGGTTTATTATATACAAACATATATATAAACTAGTTGTCTCATGCATTGATGTTCACACTCTGGCTGTGCTCACAAAATGGCACTGAAGATAACACGTGCCTGCTATTATATATACACGTTCAGGTCTTAGAAATGCTTCTTACAGGTACAACATATATGTTATTTTACAGTATGCATATCTGCATACATACATACATTTTATATATGGGTTCCCTTCACATGGCCGACATTTCAAAATGTCAACATTCATATGGCCGAGACCATATGATCTGCATTAGAAATGTCGACCAAGCGGAACTGGCATCTCTGTACAGTGCAGAATGGAAAGATTTCCATCTTCCATACTGTAGTGCGATCTCGGAGTTGGTTTATTTAAGTTCCGGGGGGTGTGGGGGGGCGGAGCAGCATGAAGGTAAGTTTTTATTTTTTATTTTATGGTCGACATTTCAAATGTCGATCATATGTTCTCTGCCATATGAATGTCAACATTCTGAAATGTCGACCATATGAAGTAGATCCATATATATATATATATATATATATATATATATATATATATATATATATATAATTTTACATTTGTTTAACACTGTAGTACAATAATCACGGCTGACAATTTGAAGGTACTGCCTGGTGAAATAAGAAAAGTGAAAAAAAAACAAGTAGAACACACAGAAAATAAGCTGCACATATCAAAAAATAGAACAGAAAGAACTATGTAACAAAAATTGTACACCAGCAGTTTACAAATGTAACAAAAGTGTAACAAAATACTGCTGACATGCATCAATACCCAAAGGAACTTTACAGTTATGATATCTGCTTGTGCATATAAGGCATTCTCAGGCTGCCCCTTTCCATTAGAGCCATAGATGCCAAACAAGAGGCAAATCTGGGATTTCCTATTCATTGGTCCAAGTTACATTTGAATACTGTTAGGGATAAGGTTTGCTTCACATGGATGGAAATCCAGCTCCAAAGAAGGGTAATCTTTGAGACATATACCTCTCCAATCATCTGTCTGATTTCTTCAGTGGTCTATAAAATCTAGGATATTTAATAGGTCTGTTCTCAATCTGGACTCAAATCTTCCTTCAGGGACAATTAGAACACTTCATTTTCACCTTATTTTATTACAGTAGATCCTTTATTATGAAATGGTTTTCTAGCATTAGTAGTTCAGCTGTAATAGTTAATTTGATTGTCAGTCTTCTGCCCATTAACAACTAGGCTGGTGAGAGAATTATACAATAAGTGGTGACTCGCCGGGTAAAAAATGCAGTCAACACCATATGCAAATGATCATATAATGATATGCAGATGAAACACATTATGAAAATGACACCAAGTGTGAATGCAAATGACAGAAGATAACATTGTAGAATGATTCAATGACTTAAAAATTGCACAATGTGCTATGGCGAGCAGTGGTGTACACCAGCATTTCTTGGTGAACATATATACTGACCATGGTAAGTAGGGGTTGATATAATGGTTAAGATGCTCACTTCAGAGACAAAATGTACAGGGTTTGGTTTTCACCTTTAAGTGGGCTGTGTAGTGTAGTAGTTATGACATCGGTTTCACATGCAGAACATCCTGGGTTCATCCCCACTGTAACCATTATAGGTGAGGTTGGTATAATGGTTAAAGTCTTTACCTCACAGATTTTAACATATCCGTCTCTGTACCTCTGTCTCATGTCCCACTACATACTCTTCTTCTTTCAGCTGCTCCCATCAGGGGTCGCCACAGCAGATCAACTGTTTCCATGTCATCCTGTCCTCAGCATCTTGCTCTGTCACACCAACCACCTGCATGTCCTCTCTCACCACATCCATAAACCTTATCTTAGGCCTTCCTCTTTTCCTGTTACCTGGCAGCTTCATCCTTAGCATCTTTTTCCCAATATACTCTGCATCCCTCCTCAGCACATGTCCAAACCAATTTAATCTTGCCTCTCTGGCTTTGTCTCAAAACCTTCCAACCTGGGCTGACCCTCTAATATACTTATTCCTAATCCTGTCCATCCTCGTCACACAGTGCAAATCTTAACATCTTCTACTCTGCCACATCAAGCTCTGCCTCCTGCCTTTTTGTCAGTGCCACTGTCTCCAACCCATATAACATAGCTGGTCTTACTACCCTCTTGTAGACCTTTCCTTTCACTCTTACTGGTACTCATCTGTCACAAATCACTCCTTACACTCTTCTCCACCCACTCCATCCTGCCTATACTCTCTTCTTCACCTCTCTTCCACACTCACCATTACTCTGAATTGTTGATCCCAAGTATTTAAACTCATCCACCTTTGCCACCTCTACTTCCTGCATCCTCACCATTCCTCTATCCTCCCTCTCATTCACACACATATATTCTGTCTTAGTCCTGCTGACCTTCATTCCTCTTCTCTCTAGAGCATATCTCCACCTCTCCAGGGTCTCCTCTACCTGTTCCCTGCTCTCACTACAGATCACAATGTCATCTGGAAACATCATAGTCCACGGGGACTCCTGTCTGATCTCGTCTGTCAACCTGTCCATCACCATTACAAATAAGAAAGGGCTCAGAGCTGAAACTTGATGTAATCCCACCTCCACCTTAAATGCATCCGTCACTCCCACTGCAGACCTCACCGCTGTCACACTACCCTCGTGCGTATCCTGTACCACTCTTACATACTTCTCTGATACTCCCGACTTCCTCATACAATACCACAACTCCTCTCTAGGCACCCTGTCATATGCTTTCTCTAAATCCCCAAAGACACAATGCAACTCCTTCTGACATTCTCTGTACTTCTCCATCAACACTCTCAAAGCAAACATCGCATCTGTAGTGCTCTTTCCTGGCAAGAAACCATACTGCTGATCACTAATCATCACCTCCCTTCTTAACCTAGCTTCCACTACTGTTTCCCATAACTTCATGCTGTGACTGATTAATTTAATCCCTCTGCAGTTACTACAGCTCTGCACATCACCCTTATTCTTAAAAATCGGTACCAAAACACTTTTTCTCCATCATTCTTTATAAAACAAACATACTAACATCCAAGACTATAACCTCCTCTACAAAGTCTAACCTGCTTACTTTACTCCTGAAAACTTCATTTTTGCAGTTGTTAAATGATATCACATCGAAACATGTTTCTAACATGTCTCAAAACATATATCTGTCTTTCTAGTAAATTAATATACTTTATTTCTGTACACACTATGTTTGAGATTTCAGCTTTACATCCTAAACTGTACATACAATTTTGATATGCTGAAAAATGCTGCACTGTTTTAATACATGCATGTAAGGTGAACATCTTCTGTATTTTGTAATTGTAAAAATGTACAGCTTTTCCTTCTTTGTACAGTGCAAAAGTCTTACTGTGTTGCTTTATGTGTGTATTCTGTAATGCTCTCTGTACTTATATGTCAAATAATTGTGGAACTTTTCTCCCTGGGCCTCCTCTGAAAATGAGATAAATTCCAGTTAGGCATTCAAGGTAAACTAAATCTGCAACAGCTGAACAGCACATGTTAATGGCCACTCTCACAGCCAGTGACTGTAGCTGGTCTACCATCACCTCTGTGGTAACGACATATTTGAATGCTATGAAATAGAGAGACACACCATAAGTAGACTTCAAGACAAGTGCTGTCCTCACATAGAATCACACAGGATACATGGAACACCTATCTGAGTGGGCACAAACCCCAACATAATATTAACCATAATTACTATGGAGACATTTCAGTGGACATCAGGGGGTGTAGGTGGAGGTTTGCAGGCATCTGTCTTATGGATCCCACACCAGTTCCTTCATGTTAAGCTGTAGCATGTGGAGGAGCATTAGTAGTTCCCACAGATCTAAAAGAAGAGAAACACCACCATGCAGGCATTTCATGAAATAGCCAATTTCCCTGAGGTTCTCAGAGACACTAATTACACCTGAGTTGCCATCAAGGCCTCACCCAGTCCACATGGTGTCCTGAATGCCAACTGGAAGGTCTTCCACTCCATCAATTGTCATGTGACTTGAAATTGCACAGGATATTATTTACAATGTATTTGAGCACAATACAGGCAAATCCAATGATTCTCACATCTGGCAAATGTGCACCCCATACCAGTGCTTTGTGCAAGGTGATTTTGCACATGGATATTTAACTTATAACTGGACACATCTCTCCCAAGATGCAAACACATGCCAGCATCTGTATAGACAGCAGTACACCCATAAAGTTGTCCACTGTTGTATATTCCAGGTAATGTTACATTTTCCTGGAGCCATGGCTCATGACACCTATACATAACACTTAGACTATGGCAGAGATATCATACTAGTAAAACCATCACATCACTGGGGATGTGTTCATAATGGTGAAGGCTCTCTTACATTGCATACAAAACTGTGTTGGTACACTGTGGTATGTTTTAGAGACCTGCAACAAGATATTTGCCATCTTTGATATTCAGCATGACACAGTTGTATACAAATATCTATAGCATGAGGTCCTCATTGGAGTCCCAAATAGATTGAAACCAGCCCAGAGTAGATGTTGGTTGAGGAGTCATTGGAGGAACTGGGTGCTGCAGAACCCCATGCCAATCTGAGGTGAGTACAGTATTTCTTTATTTCTTTGTTTCTTTGTTATCTTTGCTGGACCAGATTGGTGGGTTGGTCCTCAGCCATGGCCCAGGTTAGACAGACAATTACAAACTTGCCATGCAGTTACTACTTTCCTAACTCATCTATATCAGCGAGTGACATAAAATGTACACAGGCAAGAAATAGTATATGGGAATATTGTTCAGACAATACCCCCATTTCAGTGGTGTTTTAGAATGACTATTGTATAACATACAATTATGAATGCAATGCAAACAAGAAGCTTCTGCTATACACAATTCAAAGGTGCTAAAGAATATTGTATTACAAACATTTAGATGTTAAACTGAGGTTTAAGCACTTGGGCTTCAGGCCAGTTATTTTACATTAAGAAGGTTCGTGGTCTGCACTCTTGTGGGAGAAGAGGCTGGACTCTGCCCTTCTGAGCTGGGAATTTCTGGTTAAAGGTTTATGGTGCCTGAATATTTGAACTGTATCTTACTGAAATTGGTACACCTTGTTTGCTGTAGCATAGACTAGATCCAGGCCTGCTGAATCTAGCTTTGTTTATATGCTTGTTGTTTGTTTGCTTGTTATTTCCCTGGAATGCTAATGCCACCTAATACGCGGCTTCTCAGCACTTCTGTGAATCACTAGTGATATCTGCATTGCTTACTGTACTTATTTCCTTGTTTCACTTGAAAGAAAGTTACAGTTTGTCATTTTTGCATTTAAGTTACCTGTAACACATTGCACTTAAGTTACCTGGCACTTGCTTGCTAAAGCAATTATATAAGTCAGCACTAAAAATTAAAAGCACTACACCCTCACTCCCCACTGGCCCTTGTTTTCAATTATTAAGGAATTCCCAATATTATTCTAGCATGTCCAAAGGTCAGTTGTCAATCTCCTCTCTGGTCCAGCTGGTGAATCTGGGAATCTTGAGGCAATGTTACAACTGCCTCATGTACACAGACAACCCTCTCCTCCTCCCAACAAATTCCAACACATGTGAGAGATGCAACCATATAGCCAAACTGGAGGCTAAGCTCTTTCAACTCAGTACTGGCATAACCAGTCAGGAGGAGAAGGAAACCACACTCACTACAATTCCAGTCTCACATAGACCTACCACGACAGCAAACCAAACACATAATCACACAAAAACATACTGAGGCTCTAAATAAAGATCTGCCTAAGCAGCAGAGACCTCCAAAGCAGACACCCAAGCAACCGCTACCCCAAAACAAAACACGTGCAACACATATCTCACAAAGCCAGTGTGCCGAACAGTCACAGCCCTTAAGACTAAACAACACACCTGATACACTTGTAATAGGTGAGACTATCGTCAGGCACACTGACGTCCCGCTCACCAGGCTGAACAAGGAGAGGGTCACGGTGAGCAGCCTGTCGGGCGCTAGGATCTGCCACATAACACAAGCACTCAGGTCACTCCAAGGCAAGTACAAATATGACTCAGTCATTGTCCATGCTGGTGTGAATGACCTGAGACGTACCTCCCTGGACTACATGAAAAGAGACATAAAGGAGCTCTCTGAGCATGTAGCCCAGGCCGGTATAACCCTGACCTTGAGTAGCATCTTACCCTCACCAAGAATGATGCCACAATATGAAGACAAGATGATCAATTTCAACAAATGGCTTAAGTACTGGTGTCATTCAAAGGGGATCCAATGCCTGTCAGCTTGGGATGATATGCTCGACAAGCCATGTTGCTTCGCTAGGGACGGCTTGCACCTGTCACCCCTGGGCTTTCGGATATTGGCAAAGGCTCTTGCTACCCCCATAGTGCCTTTTTTAGGCAAGGCTCAAAAGACAAACCCACCTCCATAGGTATCACAAGGGATAAGAAACTAAGAGTAATGCTACTCAACGCCAGAAGTCTAAACCTCAAGATGCACGCACTCGAAACTCTCCTTAGCATGGAGAACATCGATATCTGTGCAGTAACAGAAACCTGGTTCAGGGCTCCCAAGAGCACCCCAGCACTACCAGGTTATACCTCATACCATGCTTTTCACCCCAAAACTTGGACCGAACCACAAAAGGAGGGGGAGTATCGATATTCATCAAAGATACCCACACCTCCAGGTTGGTGGCAAAGCACAAAGCATCAGAGACTATCCATGTGCAACTAACAGTGGGTAAAACTGCCTTCCAGTTTATAGCCTGCTACAGACCACCCTCCCAAACCCAGGAACCCCACTCGGCCTTTCTGAGAACACTGGAAAACATGAAGGTCTCTCCAAACACCATTATATTGGGCGACTTCAACTACCCAAACATAGACTGGGAGCATTACTCTAGCTCCAACACCCTAGCCCAAAGGTTCCTAGAATTTATAAACTCAAATGCTATGGAACAACTTGTTACCACTCCCACAAGAGGGAAAACATACTGGACCTGATCATCACCAACATGGGGACTCTATGCTCCAGACCAGAAGTGTATCCCTCACTGGTAAGATCAGACCATAAACTAATCTCACTGGATATTCACATCCCGACCCCAGCCCCTGCCCAGAAAACCACAGTGAAAAACTTCTCTAAAGCAAATTTCGCACTCCTCAAAACTGAGGTGGAATCCTTCAAAGCCCCCGGGCCTGTGGAAAATACGGCCCAGACCACAGAATCCTTTATAAACGCATTCTATGAACACCTTCAGAAATGCATGGATCATGCGATCCCAAATAAAACCAAGACCCAATCCTCCAAAGGCAGGCGTCCTGTCTGGTGGACCCCAGCCATAAACAAACTATACAATAGAAGGAGAAAGCTACTAAATGATAGAGCAAAATCCCAAAAAGGGAAGGAATCACTGATCAGTATTAGCAAAAAACGACGGGCACTCATAAAATTATCTAAGGCCAGCTTCGAGAGAAAAATTGCACAGAACACTAAGGATAATCACAAGGCTTTCTTTAGTTATGTTAGGAACCTGGGTGGTAATTCCCAGATATGCTCAGAATTAGTCCAAAATGACAAAAAATACACTGAACCCACAGACATTGCCAACATCCTAGCTGACAGGTTCAGCGCAAACTTCTCCCCACCAAAAGGGCAAATATCTATCCCAGCAGAGTGCTGCCCCCCTGACATCTCAGATGCTCAGGTAAGAGCCGCCCTCTCAAAGCAAAAAACACAGCATCAATGGGACCAGACGGTGTCCTGGGCTGCGTCCTACATGAACTCCAAGAAGAGCTAAACCCAAACATAAAAGTACTGTTCAATCTCAGCCTTACTACAGGATATGTGCCCAAAGAGTGGCGTACAGCAACAGTGGTCCCTCTCCATAAAGGTGGTGCCTCAACGGATCCTGAAAACTATCGCCCCATAAGCCTGACTAGCTTGGTCTGCAAAGCTATGGAAAGGATCATCATGGACCTCATAAATAAAGATATTGGGGACCTACAGACACTGGATCCTACCCAGTTCGGCTTTGTTAAGGGCAGATCCTGCCTCTTAAACCTGGTTGATTTCTTTGAAACAGTCACCAAGGCCATTGACAAGGGGAAGGCGGTCCACACAGCCTACCTGGACCTCGCAAAAGCCTTCAATACAATACCCCACTTGGGCATTATAGATAAGCTCACCAGCTTAAATATAAACCCCTATGTCACTAGATGGATTGCAAACTGGCTCAAGGACAGAACCCACATGGTTAGAATTGCTGGAGCCATGTCAGACTCCAAACCAGATACAAGTGGTGTCCCACAAGGCTCAGTCCTGGGACCTCTCTTGTTCGGTATATATTTCTCGGAGGTACAGGCCAACACGGAAGGACTGTGGCTGACCAAGTTCGCAGATGACTGCAAACTGGGTGCCATAATCGACTCTCTAGCCGACATAAGCATCCTCCAAAAGGGCCTCATAGAAACAGACAACTGGTGCCAGAGCCATGGCCTCAAGCTAAATGCCAAAAAGTGTATAGTCATCCCTTTGGCAAAAACAAAGTGCCCACAAATTACCACATAGGTGGTAATCCATTAAGTACAGAAGAAGTAATTAGGGACCTGGGGACCCAAGTTGATAGCAATCTCTCATTTGACAACCACGTGGCCAAAGTGGTTAGAAAAACATTTTATATAGCCCACCTAATCATGAAGGGATTCACATCTAGATCAGGGAGGTCATCGTGCCTCTTTACTCATCCCTCATCAGGCCCATAATTGAGTACAATGCCCCTTTTGGGATGTACCTTACCAGACACCTGCAGCAACTGGAAAGACCCCAAAAGTACCTCACCAAGAGGATCAAAGGGCTCAAACAGATGCCATATGCTGCCCAGTTAAAGAAACTCCAGCTCTACTCAGTGGCATACCGCCTGTTCAGAGGCGATCTGTGCCTGACGTATAAAGCCATGTCCAACCCGGAATTAATGGACATGCTGCACCTCAGAAAATCCAAATCCCATCGAGCCACGCTTTGAGAGACTTGAACCTCAGCACTGAAATAAATAGGACATGCTGGAGGGACAGATCCATAACCCAGAGGCTCCCTTCACTCTGGAATAAAATCCCAGTCCAGGTTAGGCAGAGTCCCTCATTGACTCTCTTCAAGAGGAATCTTGATGAGTGGATGGGAGATCATAGGTTTACCCCGGGTATCACTTCTGTGTCACTGTTAGACAGAGGCACAGTATACTAACCTCGAAAAAGGGCATAGCAAAATAAATTTAAAATGGGTGGCGAAAGCCAAACACATTCTGGCTAGGCTTATAAATGCCCTAGGGCAGATAGCCTAGTATGAACCTATGAACCTATATAAATGTTTAATTGCAATAGATATCAGAATATGTTCAATGTTGTGAATTTTCAAGTAGCTTTGTACATGGAAAAAGGACAGGATGTCTATGGGAGTAAGACAGTTGCTTGAGATAATCCAAGTGTCAAAACAGTGACACTTGAATTCCTTCTTGAGAGAGAGTCAAGTAGTTCATTTTTGAAGTTTTGTAACTATTCCTCTTTTCAGATATCTTGTGGTATGGAATTCCAATCAGCATGTGCCAGCTTGGGGAAGGCTCTTTCCCCTGTACCTTTTGTGAATTTTGGTCAGGTTAGAGGAACTCTGTAGAAGAACATGGGGAGAAGGTGATTTGTTTGTGATGTATGTGGAAGTGTAGCAGGACCAAGTTAACAGTCTGTGTGTGAGGCAGGTAAGTAAGGGAATGCTTATAGCAGTTATTGGCAGCCATTTCACTTTTGGTATAGCATGACAGTGATATTCTCTGGGACCACCTACAGTCATGAATCTCGAGATTTTATGTGCTGCTGTCTGCAGAATATGGGTGTTTTAGCTGAGTTTAAAGAGAATATTGGTAGGCAGTACTCTTGTTTAGGCATAATCATTTGTAGTGCTAATGATTTTCTGGATTCTACTGGTGGAAGGTGGCAGTATCTATGAGCTAGTCTCATTTGACCAAGTGCAGTTTTTGTAATGTCTTGAACATAAGTTGCAAAGATGAGGTGCTAACTGAAAATAATGCCGAAGTGTCTTTGTTCCTCAATATTTAAGAGTTGTACTTTGTGGATATGTGATATTTATTGCGGGGTTGGCTTTTAGTCATTGATGTGTACAAAAGAACATTTTTTTTTAGTTTAGTGTTAGCTGCATTTGGTGAGTCAAAGTCTAGTTGCACCTGTTCTTGTAGCTTTTGAGATGAGTTTTCTGAGTGTAAGATGATAATTTTGTTTGCATAAAGGGTACAGTTAATGATTGGTAAATCAAAGGGGTACAGTTAATGGCGGGCAAATCAAATGGAAGCTTTAAGAAAAAAACACCCTAATTGAATTATCACTTGTGACATGGCAGACTTAACGCTTACATAAAAGTAATCAAACCCTATTAACAAGTTCACATTTACAAACAATTTACATCACATATATTGTACTATACCATATAATCAAAGCAACATTACATAAATTGTTCAATTCCTGTCTTCTCTTAAACTTTATTACTCCTGCAAAACATTTTTTCTGCATGTATTGTCCCACAATTTCCATTTTTTTCTATGTAAATTTCTCCTTCCCTTTTCTAAAGATCCCACTTGCTGTTCTTTTATCTCTGTAAAAATATTCACTACTTCAAGTATAGTTGGCGTAGACTTTTCCAGTTTTTAGTAATTGTGTTTTTGGCAGCAACCAGACAATTTAGATCCTGTACCCATCTCAAAAATATTCTTTTTTTAGTTACAGTCATTTGCTCACACAGTATTCTTGACAGAGTTCTCTGTAGGGAATGCTTAATTATGCAGTTTATTTAAGAATATTTTAATTTATTTAATTCCAGTTCCGCATCTGATGAAGTCATGTACTGAGTGACGAAAAACGCTTGTGAGTATATGTCAACGTTTTATGGTCTTACTTTACTGTATTGCCTGCTATTAAACGTATTTTGAACTGTCCGGAGTCTCCTGGCCTGGGCATTTTCTTTGGAATGCTTAAAGTCTGCCAACTCATTATACTACAACAATCATGCTCCGAGGTACCTCTTTCTTCCCCATTACACTTCTAACAATCATGCTCCGAGGTACCTCTTTCTTCCCCATTACACTTCTAACATTTGCCATCTACCTGAAGACAACTTCTTTGGAGTCTGCTTGAGGTATAAAAGTATCTATGCAAACACTTCCAGGTAAAAATCATAAATCTTCTAGATTTTGTTACATATTTGTGAGCCACACATATGTTCCCCCATTGTTTCTTTGTGAATTGCTTATCTAATCTCACTTTCAAATGAAAGGTTGTTAATGAATATGTTGGAGGGAAAATGGGACGCAGAACTGAGCCTTGTGGTAAACTAGCTGAAAAGGTACTGGTCCAGCACAGACTCAGAGAAACATTAAAAGTTCTACTGGTTAGGTATACTCAACCACTATATGGCACTTTCACCTGTGTCGTAATTAACTAGGGGACTAAGTAGTAGGGTGTGATTTACATATTTAAAGGCACATTTTATGTCAGTGAAATAGTCTCCTGTTAGATGTTTATCCATAGCCTCAAATATAAAATTAGTCCCAGTGAATAATGCAGACTGTGTGCTATATTTTTAATGAAATCTGTGTTGTCTGTTGTTAAGAGCTCATATTTTGTAAGGTGCTGTGTTAGTTTGTTAGGAAGATGTTTTCCACAATTTTAGCTGGGGGGTATAGTACTGACAGTTCTGTAGCCAAAGACTAATTTCTTTTTTTAACTTTAGTGACTGGCACAATGGTAGGGCATTTCCATAAGGGATTCTACCTATGGTAAGTGTAAGATTGGTAATATGTTGTAGAGGTTTGCAAATATGGTTTGCTGTCACTTGGATAAATCTTGGATGCAGTACTGAACATTTGCTGATTTGTTTATGTCTATGTTTTCAAGTTCATGTAAAGTCTGCTTGGAGAGAAGAGCTTTGAAGTAGAGTGATGGTATTTCACAGACTGAGAATATACCACTTGGGTTAGTTGTGTGAGGTGTTTGGTTGCTGTGCAGTAAGAGTAGTAGAAGCATTACCTGTATGGGCCTTTATGTCATTAAGTAAGCCTAGGTTAAGGCTGGACTGGGCATGAGTTTGGTTGTAGTTAGTTTATTAGTTTTTTAGCTAGTTATTCCTAACTTCACAATCTTAATCCAAATGTCCTGACCTGGAGTGTACCAGGGCAGATAGGCTGTTTTTTTCCTCCGTAGTACTTCTGAATTTTATGGTTCAGTGCCTCATAGGTTTGTCAATATCATTGTAGACCTTCTCATTTCCCTTGTCTGACTACCATTTTGTGATGCATTTGTGATCATACCACTGCCAGGTATTCTTAGTATAGCATAGCAAGGGCATGACAATGGTACTGCAGTTTTGTACCACTGCACTTACTTTTACATTTCATGAGGCACTGTCATCTCAGTGATTACACGTCTGTTGCCTTCTCCTGTTATTATTCTAAGGTATGTTCTATGTAGTACTGTGAAAAACTATGCCACACATCATGGCATTTGCCATGTATGATAACTACAGACACACACACACACACACACACACACACACACACACACACACACACACACACACACACACACACACACCTTCCACAAGCTTGTACATTTAATTTGTAAGTTTGGTTATTTCTCCCTTGCTTCATTTTCCACTGCACACACACTGGTTGCCATCCAGAACCTGTGTTATTGCCCTATCTAGCAGTGACGGGGTTACAGCAAGTCATATCCCCCATGTTATTCCACAGTTTTATCATATGGGTTACCAAGGTATTTATATCACCGTTGCTGTGCTGCATGCATTTTCTCCTTCCAGGGCCTGTGATACAAAGGTGTACCACATCATATAAACTATTGTTATTTTTGTCCTGTTTTCTTTCTCTCTCTTGTTATATTATTATTTTCTTTGTTTGTTGTTTTGTTTTCCTTTATTGACAGACATTTACTCTAAAGTTTCAGCCAAGAATCCTCTGATCTATTACTGATGGATTTACTGCACATCAGGAAGTCAAATGTCATCAGAAATACTCAGTCTGGGGATCTACACCTCTTCTGCAATATCAACAGAACAGTTTGGAAGGACAGGTATATTTCAATGAAGATACAGCTGCTGTGGAACAGACTTACCATCCACATAAAATATTTACCATCCACATAAAACAAAGTTCATCCCTGTTCATTTTCAAGTGAAACTTATCTCAATGCTAAGAAACAGAAAATTTATCCCAGAACTTCCCCATACTACTAATGGACAGAGGCAGCTCCTAAATTTTTCATCCCATGCAAGGATTCCCTCAAATTATCTATGGTATGATCCCAATTATTTTCATTAGATGTAATATATAATTATCAAAAATGGGATGGTTAAGGCTAATATATAACCAAATGGAATAGGTTATTTCAAGCACAGAATGGGAAACTGGCTAGGCTTAAAGTGGCCAACAAGGACATCTAGCCTAGTACATACCAATGAACCTGTGGAGCAGGATGTAATGCAGCTTCATCCAAAATACTCAACAATGGCCTCACCATTAACTGCTGAGTCCCCGGCAGTCTCCAGGCCAGCTTCTTTGTAGGGGTGATGATGACCATCCTATAGGAGGTGGTGACCTGGAAGGCTTGCTGGTGGACTCAGTGGGGACATAGGCTTTTCATGGAAAATAGCATTAGGCATTCATCTTGGGTCATCTAATGAGAGATGAAGAGGCTGTTCATGACTGGTCAGCTGAGGCCGACCACTAGTAAGAGACCCAGACAGACACCAAGGAGGACATCTTTATGTGATTGGCAGAGTTGTACAGATGCATGGTCTGATCATAAAACCACCAGTGGCAGGGCCAACACATGAGATTAGTCATGAAGGTGACTGATGTTTAAGGGGGGGGGGTTCCATGCTGGTGAAGCCTTGTAGACAGTCCTCACTACACTGTATCCCTCATCAAAGTGTTCCATATCACTCTCCATTTCTATTTGTTAACCAGTTTTCTCAGTTTGTGTATCTCCCTTGGGTCTCCTACTTTTGCATGAGCACCTTCCCTATCACCCTATCAGTCTTTGTCCATTTTTAGCTGCTTATGTGTCTGCTCTTACTGGCTTCGCTATACTCTCTTTCCTATCTACATTGTTCCCGTGCTTCCCTTTTCCTCTACCCTTCTCTGAAAATAAAAAAAAATTAAATTAAATTAAATTAAAAAAATAAAAAGGGCATCTGTTCCATAAAGGAAAAAAAAATGATCCTACTTCCCTCCATGTCACTTTTCCCACCCCATTGTCTTTCTTTGTATTTCTCTTTCTCTTTTTTAACTATCCCATCTCCCCCATTTCACTCCCATTTATAAAACAAACACTACTGACACTTTACTGTGAAGTCCTTGTATGGATCTCAGCTGTGACCATTGATATGCATGTGACTGCAGGTCATGGCAGGTATGCAACATGAAGCTAATGGGACCAGCTCATGTCAGAGTCAGAGCAATGCACCACTACACCAAATCAGCTGTGATCTGGTATAGCATGGTACACATATGTTTTCATAGACACATGGCTTAGTTATGTAACATTATCCTCAGTATGTACAGGCTGTCAACTTTTATGCATGCCTAATCCCCGACAGGCATCGTAGCTTAATTCTGATAGTGCTATTTACAGCAGTATGATTGTGTTACTTTTTTTTCTAAAGTTCCCTGAATCTCTGTAAGGAGATATTTCAATATTTCAAAACCTTGGAATGACAGTTTTTCAAATAAGATTGTTCACTGGTTTAATAGTTCTTATGACTTTTACACAAACACACACACACATCTATATATATATATATATATATATATATATATATATATATATATATATATATATATATATAAAACTAGTTGTACAGGAATGATATTGACATATGAATTAGTAAATAGACTGTTGTCATATGACGCAAGAGCCATGTAAAAGATAACTTTGCATTCTTATTAAAAAAGAAGAAAACAGGATTTAAGATGGTATTGCTTGATCAAACCACAGTTTAAGTTAAAGCAAGAGAAGAGTACGTTCATCCTTCCTACCTTGTTACAGCTTCATTAGTCCTGTACAGCTAGATCTTTGTTTTTTTCTTTGTTTTGTTCTTCCTTAAGGAAAGTGTGCACTACTCTTATGGCTGGAAAACTACATTACCTCAGTAGTATGTGATGTTGTCTATATATCTGTCTATAAATCTCTTTCTCTCTCTCTCTCTGTATATATATATATATATATATATATATATATATATATATATATATATATATATATATACATATATATATATATATAAAAATATATATATATATATATATATATATATATATATATATATATACATATATATATATATATATATATATATATATGTTTGAAATCCCAGTCATGCAAAAAAATGTTGAATTTCCCCTGTGAATTCATTAAAGAGTCTAGCAAGAACTGTATGGCTCATGCTAAAATGGCACTTCTCCCATGACATGCCCATTTGTGATTCAGAGATATGTTAACCACAATGAAGTAAGACCTCATTATCATTTAGTTTGCATGTTTATGAATTGCATTTACTTCCACAACATGCAGTCACGGTAGTAAGCTGCTGCTTGTGTAGGCAGTGGTATTCCCACACACATAAGTACACACAACATAAACACACACACATAAACACAGATGCACACGTGCGCGCACACGCGCGCACACACACACACACACACACACACGCACACACACACACACACACACACACACACACACACACACCCACACCACAGTCCCTGTACCTGTCCCTAACCTGTCTGCCCGCCACTGGTTTCTACCACCCCATAACAGTTACAATACCATTATAGCAGTGCCATTACAGCAGCTATCTATTATGCCCTGTTGATCTAGTCTAGCCCCGTCCTCTGTTCCCCACTGTGCTGTCAGTGCTGTTATGGCATTTGCTTTAAGTATTTCCTGGTGTCTAGTGGTTTCCCCATGCCCTATCCCCATACTGCCATTGGTGCCATTACAACACTTTAAGAGTAATTCCTGGTGGTTTAGTGTATCCTCCCCCCATACTGTGATCCACATAATGCCTTTGGTCCTATTATAACAACCTTAACAGTAATCCCTAGAGGACATGTTTATCCCCACCCTATCGCCGTCCTGCCATTAGTGCTATTATTGTACATTAAGAATAACTTCTGTTAGCCTAATGTATCCCTCCCACCAATCCCCATTCTGCCATTGATGCCATTATGGCACTTTAAGAGTAATCCCTGGTGGTCTAGAGTTTCTTCTCTGATCTCCATAATATGTTTTCAGCAGGCACTAGATAATGACCTTTTGAAAGTGTTAAATATCGCAATGTGTTGGGGATGACCATGTTTTTTCTACATGTCAGAGTGCTTTCCTGAATCACACTGGTTTGTAGATGCCTTCTTCCTGGAGGTAGTCCCAAGGAGACAGCACATGGCTAATTAGGATATGTCTGTCCCCGGAATATCTCATTAACATTTAGCATGACCATGAGGCCTTAATGAATCCCGAGGATAATGGTACTGAAAGTGCAATGGGGAACACAGGAACCTATGAACCTCTATATTTCTTATTTTTTTTCTCTAAATCATTTATTTAGCTTGCAAAGCAATCCATATAAGATATGCATAACATTCCAATTTCCTTATTGCTTTGCAACAGAATAAAGTTTCTAATACTAACCTCCATTTTACACATTTTTAAAACATAAAGATACAGATCATACTATCCCTCCTGACATATTCTGTTTATGTCTTGAATGAAACAGAGTGTGGCACCATCACATATACTTTCTGCACTTATTAAGCATGCTATCGCCCACTCTACTGCAGTCTATATATTTATAACATTATACCTGTCATTTCATTATTCTACCCTTGTATTCTTCCACCTCTAATCTCAACCTCATAGTACCTCATAGTACAATCGTAGCCCAATCACCACTCCCACTTTCTTCACTTATCAATATGCCGCTCCATCTCTCACTATGACCGTCACCCAACTAATCCCACTATTTCCCTGCATTATTCTTCTGACCCAGACTCCCTGTCTTGTATCTTTTCTCATCTCTTTGCATTTCTCCCTTTTTCTTCCAACATTATCTACTTATACCTGCCTAATAATGTCCATCAACTTGCAATCTTGTTTCTATAAATGTCTCTCTAGATACTTTGCATTCTTTTCCATTCCTCCTGAACCACATTTTACTATCACCACATGAGCATGTTTCCTGCCTCTTCCTCCACCCACCTCCAACACTCCTCTGTCTCCCATTATCCTTCTTCCTCTCATCTTTTCAACATTCTGTACTACCTCTGCACCAGTCTGAAATGCAAATCTCTCACTGATGTCTGACATCTACTCATTACTCATCCTCCACACCCCATTATCTCCACCCTACACTATAACTCATGTTCCTGTCCCCATCTTTATTTTACCTTATACATCTCTTTAAATCAGTTTTCCTTCCAAAGACTTTACAGAATCTCCCATTTCTACCTTTCCATTTCTTTATCCTTTCTACCCCATCTTGGGAATTAATCAGCTAAAACAGATTGGAATGATATTTTATACTATATATAGATAAATCCTCAGATTTTCTACTGTGAACAAAAATCTTTCAAAAGAAATTCAGTAGCCTCATGGTTAATAAAATGGTATTAAAATTAGTGCTTTGCCCCTTGTACCCCCTTACATATCTGTGCCAACCCTAATCCTAACCCCAGCTATATGCATTACCTTATGAAAATCTTTTTCCTTAACAGTACCACTACAAAAGATGCTTGCTCACACAAACACACACTCAGACACCCACAAGGCTAAATCTGTCCCCCTCCATAGCTCATATTTTAACTCTAAACCAGAAACATGTGAACACATGTGCCTTTTTTTAGGCAAGGCTCAAAACACAAACCCACCACTGTAATAAGTGCCAGTGACAATAAACTGAAAGTAATGCTGCACAACGCCAGGAGTTTAAACCTCAAAATGCACTCACTCGAGGCTCTTTTCAAAATGGAGAACATCGATATTTGTGCAATAACTGAGACCTGGTTCAAGGCTCAAGAGAGCACCCCAGCGATTCCAGGCTACAACTCATACCACACATTTCAGCCACAAAACCTGGACTGAAACACCAAAGGAGGAGGCATATCCATATTTATCAAGGATAACCACACCTCCAGACTAGTTGTAAATTATGATGCCTCAGAGATCATCCAAGTGCAACTGACAATGGGCAAAACTGCAATACAGATTGTAGCTTGCTACAGATCACCATCCCTACCCCAAGACCCCATATCCTCATTCCTCAAGGTACTGGAAAACATGAGGGTCCAACCAAACACCCTAATACTGGGTGATTTAAATTACCCAAACATCAACTGGGAAAACTGCTCAAGCACTAATACCTTTGCTCAACGCTTCCTGGAATATATTAACTCAAATGCCCTGGACCAGCTTATCAACACTCCCACAAGGGGCAACAATATACTAGACCTAGTCATCACCAACATAGGGGACAAGTGCTCCATACCCGAGGTAAATTTCTCACTGGTTAGATCAGACCACAAACTCATCACCCTCGATATCCACATACCACCCTCCCTCCAAGGAAACCACAGTGAAAAACTTTTCCAAAGCTAACTTTATGCTACTTAAAACGGAGGTGGCAAACTTCGTTACTCCCATGCAGAATTACAATTTGGTTGAATCTGCTGTAGCCTACACAAAAGCACTCTGTAAGCACTTACATGAGTGCATGGACCAAGACCAATTCCTCCAAAAAAGGAAACCAGTCTGGTGGACCCTGGCCATAAACAAGCTCTATAATAGATGGAAGAAATTATTACAAAAAAAGAGTAAAAACCCAGGAATGGAGGAGCTCCCTGACCAACATTAGCAAAAAGCTAAGATCCCTTATAAAATCTTCAAAGGCGAGCTTTGAAAGAAAAAATCACAAAAGACACCAAAGACAACCACAAAGCATTTATTAGCTATGTCAAGAACCTAAATGGCAACTCTCAGATCTGCTCTGAGCTACAGCACAACAGTTCAAAATTCACAGAACCAGCTAATATCACCAATATACTGGCAGATAGGTTCAGTGCAAACTTTACCCCACCCTCACCCCCTAAAGGGCCCATATCTATACCAGAAGATTGTGCTGCCCCTGTAATCACAGACACCCAGGTGAAAATGGCACTTTTTAAAGCAAAAAACACAGCATCCATGGGACCAGACAGCATCCCAGGCTGCATGTTACATGAACTCCAAAACGAACTAATCCCTCACCTAAATACCATGTTCAACCACAGCCTCACCTCAGGCTATGCACCCACTGAGTGGCGCACAGCAACTGTTGTCCCGCTTCACAAGGGAGGAGCCACCATTGACCCCAGGAACTATCGCCCCATCATCCTGACGAGCCTTGTCTGCAAGGCCATGGAGCGCATCATCATGAAACTCATAAACAACAACATTGGGAACCTACAAACCTTAGACCCTACCCAGTTTGGTTTCATAAAGGGCAGGTCATGTCTTCTAAACCTGGTTAACTTTTTCGAGATGGTCACCAAAGCAATCGAAGAGGGAAAGGTAGTCCACATGGCATACCTTGACCTTGCAAAAGCCTTTGATACCATTCCCCACTCGGGAATTATAGACAAACTCACTTACCTAAATATAAACCCCTACATTACAAGATGAGTTGCTAACTGGCTCACGGACAGAACCCATTCAGTGAAAATAGGAAACGCTAGGTCCGTTCAGTCTTGGGACCTCTCCTGTTTGGTATTTACTCCTCCGAGGTACAAGCAAACACAGAGGGACTATGGCTAACAAAGTTTGCAGATGACTGCAAACTGGATGCCATAACTGAGACTCCTACTGATGTAGATATCCTTCAAAAGGGTCTCACTGAAACAGATACATGGTGCCAAAATCATGGCCTCAAGCTAAATGCCAAAAAAGTGCATTGTCATCCCCTTCAGGAAAAAGCAAGTACCTACGAATTACCACATAGGTGGCAGCTCACTTAATACAGAGAGTGTGATAAGAGACCTAGGGACCCAGGTGGATAGAAACCTCTCCTTTGATAACCACATCACTAAAGTGGTTAGAAAATACTTCTACATGGCCCACCTTATCACAAAGGTGTTTGCATCTAGAAAAAAAGGAAGTTATTGTCCCCCTCTACTCATCACTCATTAGACCCATTATTGAGTACAACACCTGCAACAACTGGAGAGGCCTCAAAAATACCTCACCAAGAGGATAACGGGCCTAAAACAGATGCCCTATGCCACCAGGCTAAAAAAAACTCCAACTGTACTCGGTTGCATATCGGTTACTCAGAGTTGATCTCTGCCTGACATACAAGGCTATGTCAAACCCCGAATTGCTGGAAATGCTCCACCTAAGGAAAACCCAATCTATCTGAGCTACACGCTCTAAGGAACTTAACCTGACCTCAACAATAAACAGGACTTGCTGGAGGGACAGATTTGTGTCCCAGAGACTCCCCCTGCTCTGGAATAAGGTCCCCATATATGTGAGGCAGACCTACTCATTAGCACTCTTCAAGAGGAAACATGATGAGAGGATGGGGAACAGAAAATTCCCCCCAGGAATCACTTCTGTTGCCCTGCTCGATAGAAGCGCAGGTAACTAAATCACGTGGGAGGCGCAAGCTGAAACATTTTGGCTAGGCTTAATTATGCCCTAGGGCCAATAGCCTAGTACCTACCTATGAACCTATGAATATACTCAGATCCCATAGCAAACATGGGTATGCATGCATGCATCACTAAAGCAATCCCTTTCACTAGCCCTTATTCTAATCCTAATCTACAAACACTCACGCAAGTACTCATTATCACAAAACATGACTGATAAAAAGAAATAATGTCAAAAACATACAGTGGATTGGATAATAGAACAATCATAGAATGACATCACATTTTAAGCAATAAAGCATCAGTTCATAAACAAGTAAACTACTGAATAAAATGTAACAGTGCAGGAGCATATTGGCTACTATATTAAGTGAATGGTGTAGAGGGTGAATCTCCCTTCTTGGGGTGAGGAGTGGTGTCGTTTTTCCACCACATAAGATATTTGTGTAGTTTCAAGAATGTTTACTAAATCAGGCTTCAGTGATTTGGACTCAGGAAGATGGGACTCAAATGCATGTACTACATCCAGGACTGCAACACATGCAAATGATATAACTAGTAAGCAAGAATATATATGGTAAGGTTATGATCGTAGAGAAACATATACTTGTTGAATCATGATCATAAATCAAAACAGTGAGTGAATAAAGGCAAAAATTAAATAGAAATTAGTGCAGTGGCACAAGCTGCACCACACTGATGTGCTAGGCTTGCTGATGTATTTTTATGCTGCTGATAGCCATGCAAATTCTCACAAAGGAAGCATCTTGGTTCTACTGTCAGCCCTCCAGGACCATATTCACAACACATCAAGAGTGCACAAGATAAAGAAAGAGTTATCTGACAGGTCAAACATTACCAGTGCAAGCCGCTGCCCTCACCTACCAGCCAGTTGACAGGGAGCAAAGCATAAGACTTCACCTGCCCTTTGATGTCAGGTATGCAGTAAGCAGTCAGTGGCTGAAGGGATCCAATCCCGGACCATGGGACCCACTTCCTGAATACAGTAGAGCTTTACTCTTCTGCATGAACTGACAGTTTTGGTTTGCTCTGTCACAGATCCAAGCTATATGGATATGAACAGATGGCAAGCATGCAGGAAAAGCACATACACATACCCCCCCCCCACACACACACACACACAGTACTGTGCACATCCATACAAGAGAGGTATCACTCATTGCCACAGTTTGTCACTTCCAGTCTATAAGCAGATAGTCTATCTAAGATACCCAGGACTGGCACCAGTACTTGCTATTCCCTGATTACAACTCTCTTTCATGAACCACCATTTTACCCTTTAGAGCTGCAGACTACTTGATTCAGGCTACCTGTGTAGATGTGTCATTAATGCAGGCACATCAACAGACTATGCAGCACTCCATGTAGCCAAGGTTTTGATGCCTCTTTGGATGAGCATATCTGTTTTCACTGTCTAAAGTCATTTTAGCAGTCCTAGTTGTGCAGCTTTCCATGTGATAATAGATTTTTTCCCTGCTTGTTAATCTCTGCATAAGAAAACCCTTAACTATGCACATCCAATTTGCCGTAGTCTACCTTTTCTTTCACTTGCTTTATCAAGCTGTACATGGCAACTTCAGTCTCACATAGTTGATCTACTCAACCAGTTTAACATGCCAGCTTTTAGTTGCAGTAACTGCACCCAGCAAACAGTAGAACAGCCCAATGTCTCATTACTACAGAATTTGAATAACCATGAGTCATTTATATGTGTGCAACTATGCACCGTAACAATATTTACAATGCTAAACAGCCATTTAGCTAGATGACAAAATGCAGCCCTGTCAAGATGTCCTCAGTATCTTACCAAAGACAAAAGTCACTTATGGAAATGGGAAAAACCTAAAATAAGAAAAGCAAGAAGAAGCACTTGCATAAAGCTCAACTACCACTGTCTCAGTTGTTCCCCCATAACATGCATCTTTGCATTACGTGCAACACATAATAGTTCTTGCCTACAGCCACTCATGAGAAAAGATGGCTGGGCAGGAATACAAATCAACTGCAGAGGACCACTAGGTAGAGTAAAACAAGGGGAAAACAGACACGTGTAACAGAAAAGTCATTTACAAATTTAACCTTCTCATACGGTTCACTTGCAACTTAGTCACCACACAGCACCTGAGGAGTATTAAAACAGAGGTATGCAACAAACAGTGATTCAGCTAAAGTGGGCAACCAGGGAGATTAAAACCAAGGGAAAACAGAAATGAAAAACAGAAAACTCAGCTTCAAAAATGTAAACACTCCTCTAAGTAGAGTTCACTTCATGCTTAGTCAGTCAAGTTAAATACTTTTATGTGAGGACCATGAAAACAGAAACAAACAAGGAGCAAAACATGTAAAAGCCAGGCAGGTATACTAATCAAACAGAGCCACTAGGAAGAAGCAGGTATACTAATCAAACAGAGCCACTAGGAAGAGGCAGGTATACTAATCAAACAGAGCCACTAGGAAGAGGCAGGTATACTAATCAAACAGAGTCACTAAGAAGAGGCAGGTATACTAATCAAACAGAGCCTCTAGGAAGAGGCAGGTATACTAATCAAACAGAGCCACTAGGAAGAGGCAGGTATACTAATCAAACAGAGCCACTAGGAAGAGGCAGGTATACTAATCAAACAAAGCCACTAGGAAGAGGCAGGTATACTAATCAAACAGAGCCACTAGGAAGAGGCAGGTATACTAATCAAACAGAGCCAATAGGAAGAGGCAGGTATACTAATCAAACAGAGCCACTAGGAAGAGGCAGGTATACTAATCAAACAGAGTCACTAGGAAGATAAAAAAAAATTAAAATGGAAGTGTGTGATAGAGAAAGCAGCACAAAAATGTAACACCCTACTAACAGAGTACACTTGAAGCTTACTGCCACACACAGCATTTCAGATCAAATAGCTACATCTCAGGTAAAAAAAAGATAAAAACAAATTCAGAACTATAGCACAAAACCACACATGAGCTACTCCATTCATAAAATACTGTGCAAATTTCTTAAAACCCTATTCAGCAGAAGCTCAGCAATATTATGTTTACTGAGATCTTGCAAGAAAAGGAAAAATACCATACCTACACTGTTCCATGGTCCTTTGCACAGACACTGCCACTACTCAATGCAACATTACAAACATACAATTCCTTCAACTAGGCAAACCAAACAACCCCCAGTTTGTAAAAATCAACGGAGATCTTGCTTTCTCCGTTGCTTTTGTCAAAACTGTCTCGATATGTTAAATGGGTTTAACATAGTGAGACAGCTTTAAAAAAAGCAACAGAGATTCTCCGTTGCTTTTTTTAAAGCTGTCTTGCTATGTTAAACCCATTTAACATAGCGAAACAGTTTGCAAAAAGCAACGGAGATCTTGCCTTCTCCGTTGCTATTGCCCACAGCTCTGATGTACTGTGTAGGCATACGCATGCGCAGTACATCAGAACTGCCGCAGAATACCAGACAGCTGTGGAAGGGCAGCAAGAAGGAATTACACAATGCCATTATTTAAGAAAAGTAATTATTTTTTTTCTTAAATAATGTCATTGTATAATAGCAATAACCCACTTCTGGGTGTGGGTAATGCTGGATTTACCCACGGTTGGCATTGTTTGGCCACTCGGGCTTTGCCCTTGTGAGCAAACCAGACCAACCGTGGGTAAATCCAGCATTACCCACACCCAGGTGTGGGTTATTGCTATATTATTTAATGAAACTGCATTTAAACAAGAACACAGTATGTCGAATTACAGTTCTCCAAAATTACAAGTAGAATTTACATTGCAAACACATTTTTGCAGGGGGACAAGACCCTCTGCACCCCCAACACCCCCTGCAAATTATCTATACCAACTCTGAGATCACACTGCAGTGGGGAAAAGGGTATATTTCCTTATCTGCACTGTACTGCATTCCATATCAAGAAGCTCCAATGGCTGCATACATTCCACTCTCGTTACTAATTTAAACATCACAGAAAAAACACCATACCTGTTCTGCGACAAAAATGGCACTGCCGATCCTTCTTCAACAAAGTGAGATTCAGCATACTGTGTTTTCGTTTAAGTGCAGTTTCATTAAAGTGGAGTCGGTATTTTGCAGTTCACTGAACAGCAGCATAGGTTACTGAAACTAAAGGATGTTTACAGGTTGTGACTCATGAGAACACACATAATACTGTATAGCCTTCAGTAGATATTAATGCTCTACATTTTCAGTCTGACCAATTATATGTGAAATACATGCTCCCAACAAAGTATAAAAACATGAAATATCACTATATTACTTCACATTAGCAACTAACCTCCCATAACCCCATCCTTTCCTTAAACCTGTATACTACCATAGAAATAAACTGTCAGCTGTAATAGTCAATGATAAAATACATAAAGAACTGTATGTATATATATATATATATATATATATATATATATATATATATATATATATATATATATATATACACTTACACACACTGCTGAGCAGTAACAGTGAATCATATGTTCGTTTTTTAAAGCTTAGTATTGTTCTATAGATGTTTGAACAAGCAGACACAATTTGGGTACATTTTATTGTACAATTCAAGTAGTTTTCATGAGACTACTCAAGGCCTTTCCTCATGTATATCAGCGCTGTCAAATGCATGTTCTCATCATGAAAAATATATTTCTTACACTTAAAATACATCACATTTCAAGAAGGAATTATACAATGATATTTCCATACTGCATAAAAATCTGTTCTGACAGATTCAAGTTAAAACAGTAGCAGATGACAAAGGAGGGAACGTCTGTAATTTGGTGAACGGAGTTCCCTGATTTGGGAACGTTTTCATATTTTACACCCAGCTTTATAACATTGTTGTGTTTTTCGGCTTTTCCCGGTTAGGGGTCGCCACAGTGGAACTCCGGTCCGCTAATGATTGGCAGTAGGTTTTTACGTGCCGAGTTGCCAGCTCTGATGCACAACCTTCAACGAAGGTACGCCCATTCATGCATGTCTCCACACAGAAGACGCTCTAGCTGAGAATTCAACAGGACAACATCTTACTGTGAGGCGACAACATTACCGCAGCACCACCACCACAGTGCATACCAATGAAAAAGTATCTGATATCATTAACTGAAACATTGTTATTATACATTTCAATTCCATCCCAAAATAAACACTTCCTCTTCTTCTTCTTTCGGTTTTTCCCAGTTAGGGATCACCACAGTGGATCACTAAGTGTTCTAAATGGAACTGTGCAACACAATATTATATGTACAAACAATATTATATAGTTCATAAAAATGAGATTGCAATATGTGTATTCTGAAAATGTGCCCTCACTCAGAATAAAATTAGTCATAAAGGATATGGGTTGCATTTCATTTAGTCAATATTCAATTAAGATGGCATCACTTTTAAACACCTGAGACACAAATTTTCAATAAATCATGAATAGAGACTTACTTCACAAAGTCTTCCCCTATATTCAAGCAGTTTGTTCTTAAAGATGGTTTCTCACATATCAAAATCATACTTTGAAATGGGTTTGTAAAATGACTATACTATAATTAACATGTGGGGGTCCTTACAACGGGTGCTGAAAGCACTGTTTTAAATGTTTCAATAATTAGCAAATATCATGATTCTATTTTTTCATCTGACAGATATTCACTCATACAACTCTCAGTTTTCTATTTCTGGTTCCCATTTTTTAAGAAATTCCATCACATTTACTTGCAAGGTAAGTGAACTAGCCTAAGGACCCTTTTCAGTTAACCCAGGACATGATGACAAAGACGACAGTGTCTTGTTCAGAAACACCAACAGTAAAATCAAAGCAAGGCATTAAAAGAATAATAGAATTCAAATAATGCAAGCAATTAACAAAATAAGACAGCATATTTGGACAATGTCAAATTATAATAAACTTTAAGACAATATACAGCATAGATGAAAATATTCAATCATAGTAGAATTTAAAGCAATATACACTAGAAGTTGTAAAAAAATTAACTGGTAAACCTGTAAAGAAAGAGTGTAAATGTCTGAATTTCATTCAACATTCTCATAAATATCTAACACTGTCCTCGTGTTATTTACATATGTTCCAGTATATAGTAAACCCTTATATTATTTACATGTGTACCGGTATATAGTAGACCCTCATATTATTTACATGTGTACCATTATATAGTAGACCCTCGTATGATTTACATGTGTACCAGTATATAGTAGACATAAGGCTACATTTGTGCAACTTTCACAAGAATACCTCTGACTAGCTTTGTAATATTTATATGTGTACTTGTGAAAGAAATCAACTGTAAAATGAGAAGAAAACATGGTATGAACATTGTCATGGGTACACAAGTTAAAATATCATCCTTTGAGACAAACTTTTTAACTGAAAATTTTACCCAGCACTTCATAGCTCAGCAGTGAAATGCAGCCCATTTAGTTAATACCGTGAGTGCTTCTACAGTCATGTTTTATCTAACTGCTGAAAACATACATTCGTTTGTAACTCTCCTGTTTCTTCTTTCTTTTTCTAATTTTGCCAACGAGTACGTGTGTGTGGGGGGATGCATTTGCATACGTGTATACGTGCATGTGCTGCATCACGTTCTTCTAGAACTGCCTATGGCAAAACTGAGCTAGGTGTGTGCAGCAAACTTAGGGTAAAAACTGTAATGTGTATGGTGTAAAAAGTATCTTAAACATGTTCACATTCTAAAAGCTAGAAGTAAAAAGATATCTCTAAAAACAAAAAGGCTAGTTCTATAGCCAATATCAAGATTAGTTAAGCACCACCTGGTTTAACCCATGCATTCACCGTACTTTTATTTTATTTTTTTCTTCATCTTAACTTCTAACATCTAAACTTCATCTCTTTTTCTGTCTTTTAGAGTTATGCGACTTTACCCTGAACTAGAAATCAGTATAGGAAGCTTGGAAATTATACCTCAGTTCTTATGTTGCATGACTCAGCAGCCTAGAGTTGCTGGTATGAGCTGTCATATGACCTAATGTGAATTCCCCGTAGTGCAGTTAATTGGCCTTAAGGTAGGATTTCAAGCTGCCTTCTGTTTTCTATTACATCTCAGATACGCAGAGGTATATTTAATTGGCTGTCAATGCAGAAGCTGCTGAAATGTAGTTAATAGCTTTGTAATGCTTGCATGCATGTCTGTTATTTAAATATGCACTTTATTTTTAATATATGTATACTTTTTCCACTTTGTGAGTAGGACAGAGGAGCACTGCATTTTAACTAAAAAATGTCTTTTAAGATTTTCTGTACAGAAAATCACTCTCCTTGCATTGTGTGGGAGCCAAGTTTGGCTTCTCACTTCGTAGAGTATCCATTGCCAAAATTTGCAGTTGGTTAGGTCACAGAAAAGAAAGGCTCACCAAAGGATTAGTAGGAATTTTCCACCAGTCCCAGAACCAGTAACATGGGTTTGAAACCAAGGTAAGCTCAGTGAGCTTGTGGTGGCTCTGAAGCCACTGTTACATTACTACCCACTGCAAAATGCAAATCTTCAAACTTGCAATGGCACTATCAAGATAATAGTGACCACAAGGCTCAGAAGATACAGTTAAATCTGAACATGAACCCTGTGTTGTGTCTTAACCTGGCTGTAACAGTCATGACCTGCTGGACCCTCTACAAGGCCAGAAATGACTGGGAACCTCTACAACAATGAAAACTATTCTCTGAGCAGAAGTAAAGAGCACTTTCCTGTTTTAATATCACCTCCAAGGACTGTTGCCACGGAATAGGCCACTCATAATGAAGCTTCCATGTAGCCTTGGAATAAGCTATAAGAAGCTATTCATGCAGATAGGGAACACGCAATATTGAAAAACGACCACAGGTTTGCAAAGATTTGAGTCTGCCTTAGGAAATCTATGAAAATGACTGCCAGGTTTGCACCATTTGAATTTTGACATGTAAAACACATACCTGAGCACCATAGTAATGATAAAGGAATGCCTACCAGACAAGGAGTTAAATTAGTGCATAATGTTATGTGAAAGTGTGTTGTGAGGCAACATGCAGGGAAGGAGCAATTCAAAAACACAATTAGCATATCTATACTACCAGTGAAAAGTATGCATGATATGCCAGTGACTTCATAATGGTAAGCAAATGGCTACCAACATACTAATGAGAGTTGACACATATTCAAATTATGAAATCAAGCATGACTGAGTAATTTAGAAAGGTATAAAGCTACCACAATACGCCACAGTGAGTAGTCTGACCACAAGGATTTTCCTAAGTACAGGAGCTTCACTTGTGTCTAATGCTATGAGTAAAATTTGCATTAGTAGACTAATATGCATTATTATTTACTGTTGTTGACAGGTTCCACAGTGTTGCAGATGATTGTCCTCTGTGTTGCAGATGTATCCACCAAAGGATGACACACATCACTCCCATTACCAGGACATGATTGGCTGCTACTGTGTGGCCAGAGTTACTTTATGAGAGTTAGTGGATATGTTCCACCCAGACATGGAGTCAAGAAGATGCATGGAATGCCAGTCCCAGTAGACATGATGGCTTGTGGAATATTAACCATCTTTGCTACGGGAACTTAAAGTGTCCAACAAAGGACATGTTATGAATTTCACTGGCATCAGCTTAAAGATACCTATACCAGTTCCTTGGCATGATGCAGCATGTAGAGGGTCATATATTGTTTCCACAGACTCAAGCAGTCATTACCAGCCCAGTTTCTACAACCATGATACAGCCAGTAATAAGGGTTCTCTCATCTGTCCTGAACAGGGTTATCAGAAACTCCTCCTCCTTTGTGAGATGCTTTTCTGTTGATGACCAATTGCCTGTGGTGGACATATCACTGGCAATCTGCTGTACCTTGGACTTTGCATGCAGTGTCATACTCGTGACCTTCAGACTTGTAATACTGTTCTATTACAGCTACCCATAGCACTGCAGTCCTGCACCACACTTGGTCCCAGAAGACCTTGACTGTTTAGGCTTGTAGTAAAACGCCTTGTCTCCTGTGCAATAACTTTACCAGCTCCTGCCATTCTTCCTTAGTCCTATGACAAGATGTGTGGACCTGTGGCTTACACATATGGATCATTATGTATATACAAGACTGTCCTTGGCAGAACCCTATGTTTCACCATTGATCCCTTGCTTCTATATGATGGCCACATAGCTGTGTTCTAATTTGAGGGCACCATTCACATCATGTGCCACACCTATAGCAGCAATGGCCACGTCACCACTGTTCATCATCTTGCATTACTCTGCTGATAGCATGTGGTGAGACCTATGCACATCAGACCTCATTTTTCACTGTAGCATATTTTGCACTGTGTCTGTTTATGGTACATTTTGCACCCCTCCACAGCTGCAGAGTACCACCTCCTGTCCATGTGCTCTGTTCCAAAACAAGGCAGTCATTTCTCCTGCCATTGTGTGTGATCTGTTGCCTGCCCCTTAAAGCAATGCAGGAAAGTTACCTGTCATGCCCTTGAGCTATGTTATCTCACATGCTCTGGTGCTCAGTATCTACTCAAGTTGCTTCCATTCACCCTTAAGTGCACCCTAAAGTCATGAAGTCCATTGCCAGTTGTCTTGCCTACTGTCAGTATACCTATACAGCAGAGCAAACTGTTATCCACTGTATTCATATTCTTACATTGTAACTTGGTCTCCTGTAATATGGTGACCATGATTTTTTATCACACTAAAATAGGCCTCATAGTACAGTGATTATGAGAATGAGGTGATTTAGTGCAAACATCCCTGAATTGCAGCTATAACACAATGCTTTAATAGACACAGACAACACAACCATGCTCATCTCTGCCCATTCCTGGGCTGGGATATCATGTCCACAGTACACATGCTTGGATCCTGCAAAGTTCACAGAGCTGTCGACACTAGGTCCATAGGTTCATACGTGTATACCAGGCTAATTACCACTGGCTCCTTTTTAAGCCTAGTCATGCATCCCAAATCTCTGACAACTTCTGGGATGCTTGGTAAGTGTAAGCAGGGGCTTGTGAGATGAAAAATTATTTCCATTGCACACTATTGCAACCTCATATATGTATCATATGGTATACATAATGTATGGCCATATGCATTATGCGTCAGCTGATTGGTTGCATTTGAACTCTGCAGTGTCTCCTTGTGCAGCTGACAGAGATGTATAGCCAATTTGCCCATGATGTCAGTCATGGAGGTGACTGATATCTGGGTGAGTTCTCCTCTGAGCTATTCAGGTCAGGCAAGACCTCCATACACCTCATTGATTCTAACCAACTTTATATAAAAGTACAGTAGCATTGAAAAATACAGAAAAACAAAACAAAAATGGAGGGGGTAAGCACTGCTGTTTGCATTCAAAAAGGGCAGCACTGGTTAAGAAAAGGCACTCCCCTCTGCTTCTGAAGCATTGTGCTAAAATAAATAAATAAATAAAGTTGCAATGACAGTTCATAAAAACAAATATCAAGTAAAATAATTTTGTTCCTTCACCGCAGTGCCCCCCAAAATCTACTAAAGACACTACTAACTGGAAATACTGAAAAACAGAAGCGTACAAGTCACTGTGCCACCAAGCGTTAATGTTTCTTTTTCAACAATACTGGACTAAAGAAAAAACTGCATGATGTTGGGTAAACCAGCTCAGATGTGACTTATGCAGGCCAATTTTACTGCAGCTGTTCATGCATGCATGCATTTAAACATAGGCAGCCCTGGATACCTAATCTAAGTGTGACCTCTCACATTTTTAGGCACTCACTGGCATTTAGGAGAATACAAATGCATCCAACAACTCACTAGAATATATAGAACCATTGAGTATGTCTTGGATTCATCAAGATGAGATTTCCCTTCCAAAACAGATTTGTGGGTTCAGAACAATATGTCACGAAAGCATTCCCACAGAGTTGCCTGCAGTACAATATGGCTGTTTAAGGGGTGGCAGTTCTAAGGTAAGCTCCAGAAACATAAAAGGTTTTTGGAAGCATACTTCTCAATCTCTTAACACAAGAAATCTAGACAAAGCCAAAAATAATGGGGACAAAGGTAGTGGCGGCTGGTGACTTCAAATCAAAGGGGGGCTGCAGGAGACAGCTGAATGGGTGGGGTCAATGGGAATGGGTGTGGCCAAAGGGAAAGGGGAGGAGCTATGTTCAAAACCACAAAAACTGTAACTTTAATTAAATACTCAGCCCTGGGTGCCAAACCTTCATTATGAGAGTCCAATCAAGACAAAATGAAGTGTAGAAGAAAAAACATATTTCAATCCATTGGCTGCATGACAGCTTACTTAATATCTAGATGGAAACAAAAAGGTTGTGAGGCATGAAAAATTACTTTTTAAATACATTACTGGAATGCTAATCAAAATCAAGTATAAGAATAACAAGCAGCACTCAACTCAAACCACTTCTCCTTGTACTCCAGTTCTAATTATAATTTATATTCAGCTTTATTAAAGTACCAAGTAACATGCTGAAAGTAGCAATCTCTGTGATACCCCCACTTGTAAAAATGTTTCTTATCCAAAAAAGACCTGCTGCCTGACAACAACTATCTACTTGTTTCATGGGGAAAACATGATCAAAGTAAAAAATGAAAAGCAAACAGGAAACAAGCTCAACATACATTGCTTAAAGGATTACTGCACAGGATATGGACCGCACATGATAGATTGTCATTCTGTTTAGTTTGCAGGTAAAGCCTGTAATGAGCTCTTAAAATAATGTAATCCTGTCCTTTATTACAAATACTGTCATATGCATTTCAATACCCAAGGCTTATATGTTATCTAGTTATGTAAGTATTCTCTGCATGGCAACAACAGAAAGGCTTTCAATGCTGGCAATTCTTTAACAGTATGCTTATTAAAACTTACTTGCATCTTACAATCTTAGACAAGCTTACCAGATGGTCATTAAAGCACTGCTACTTAAACACAGAGCAACAGGCACTTTCTGAATAATAATAAGTATAAATCAACAGTATAAAAATATGACAGAAACCAGAACATTCCGCAAAATCAAGGACAGATGAAAAGCCATTGTAGTACTTGCGTCTACCTTGGATGGGGGGATAGTCTGCACGTTTACACTGCATAACTGCTCCTTGTCTTGCTTGGACACATCCAGAGTCACTACATGGGGGAGTGGGGTGCAACAAGTATGTCACAATTTGAAATGTCTCTGGCTGACTGCGATGGCCCTGACACATTTGCCATACCTCTCAACCTCAGAGCAAGAAATCTGGACAAAGCCATACATAGAAGTGGGACAAAAGCCCAAAAATAAGGACAATTTTTAAATATTGCTCTTATAAACTTAGAAAGATAATAGAATAGTAGGTCTTGTATTAGTATGAATTTTCTGAAGGGTATGAAATCTGAAACTGAAATGTCTGCCATTATTTTCTAACTTCAGTCTTTAATGATTTGACACTAATTTGCCAAAAAAAAAAAAAACACAATTTTATGAAAAATGGACCAAAAATGTAATTCAAAAATATAAAATAGCCACACAATACAGCTGGGAACCTGTCAAAGAAGGGACCCTTTTTAATATTAGTACTGTTAACTTGAGCAGCTGACAAAATAAAAGAATCTACATGCATTTCTGAAATACAAGTAATCTATAACTGATTATTACAGTTATTTATAAATTGTAAACCCTCCATGTTTTCTTCCAAAATTGCCATTTTGCGGAGGGATTATTAGGGGAAGAGCAACATTTTGAGCCAAATTCGGGGACAGTTGAGAGGTTTGGATATGCCTAATTCTATAAAACAATTTATTTGCATGTACCTCTCAACCTGTTAATGCAGGAAATCTGGACAAGGCCAAATATATGGGGGGAACATATAAACAGTACTAAAAATTGCTCTTGTATAAAATGAGACAGTTGATCGAATAACAGGTCTTGCTTTAGCATGCATTTTTCTGAAGGTTATGAAGTCTGAAATTCAGTGTCTGTCATTATTTAGTGACTTCATTCCTAAATGATTTGACAGAAAACCACAAATTTTATGAGGAACAAACGAAAAATAAGAAGCAAAAATCTATTCATTCTGCAAATATCTGGACAGTTGAGAGGTATAGTTCAGCCGGGGCTGTCTTTGAGTTTGCTGCCCTTCCCCCCTCACAAAATCATGGTTGAATGGAGCTTCCTCCCCTACAGCCATTCCAATGAACCATTACTTGGCTATTTCACCCTATTTACCATAAACACTAATGTGCATACTGCTTTACTTCTGCGATGATTTGGACTTCATTTAAAAGTTTTATTTTGCATTTTACAGCGCAAATACTAATAGATATATCTGCTAAACAAAGCAATGCAGTCTCACAATGAGAACAGACTTAGCATTAAACCTTCTCTGCCCTTGAAAACTCACAATCACTGAAACAGCATTGAAACCCACATTCAAAGAAAATACATTTTGCCAGTGGCAGATTAAATTTGGGTTTGGGCTGTTTTCAAATCACAGGCCCCTTGCACACAAAACATACACATGCTCTTTCATACACCTTCCTGATTGTATTAAATTATATTCCTTGTACAATACAGTACAGTTTTTGAGGGTGTTTTAAATTTATCGTTTTGAAATTTTTCCAGTAAACAATTTTTTTTTTTTAACATTTGTTGACCGGGAAAGTCCGACTAGGTTCCACAGATCCTGTTTTCAGCGGAGGCCCGGGGAGAAACACTCCAGATGAAACAAAATGCAAGCACCAGTAATGACAAAACTGTCCAATTCAGAACATTTCCATCATAAAAGTCTACTCAAACTTCTACAGTCCACCAGTATCGGTACATATGCACAATCTGTGAAGAAGTAAAAGTCATCTAAATAATTCCACATTAAGGAGATCTGTAACTAATGAAGAGGTTGCTGCTAGCAAACAACTTTGTATTTCATTGTTTCATCTACAAATAAAGTGCCTGTTACCCTTGAGGAATAAATTGCCTATCTTACACTAAAAAAAATGATAAGCTAGCAATATTGCAATAGGGAATGGATGGCAAACTGATAACAGGTTCATAGTTAATAGGTATCTTTGCATCCACCCCTTTTGCAACACAGTACAGTATCAGAAATGCATCTATCTACTGTGGGAGTAGAACCCACATCCTTCTGCATCAAAAGCAAGTATACTACCTGTTGTGCTATTAACAATGCAAGCAGACTTAGCATAAGCAGCACTAAACTTTTGCTCCCCTGCAGCTCTCAGCTCCTTGTAAAATCTACTCACTCAGTTGTATCTCTGAACTTTGCAGCACAAAGAAATCTGGAAAAAGCCAAAGTTTATTGTGGGAGGGACAAAAGCCCAAAAAACAGGGACACATTTTAAACATTGCTTGTATAATGTTGGAAAGTTGCTAGAATAAAATGCTGTTACCACCATACATTTCACTGCCAAGCCTTAAATCCAGGACCCTGTGCAAAACAGTCAGAGCAGCATGCCACTATGCCAAATCAGCTGTTTTGTGAAAGAGAAAGACGGAAACTTAAATGGCTACCATTTAGTGGATTCAGTTCTCACCATAGCACAGCTGTCAACCTCTTAGCACAAAACACCTGAACAAAGCCAATAATGGGTGAATACAGCCCCCAAACATTCAGTGAATTCAGTTCTCACCATAGCTCTCAACCTCTTAGCAAAAAACACCCGGACAAAGCCAGTAATTGGGGAATATAGCCCCAAACATATTCAGTGAATTCAGTTCTTACCATAACTCTCAACCTTAGCACAAAACCTGGATGAAGCCAATAATGGGGGAATACAGTCCCAAACATAGGGACACATTTCAAATATCCATCTTATACACTTAGAAAATTGCTGGAATAAAAGCTTTTGTGCTACCATGCACTTTCTGAAGAATATGAAGTCTGATATTCAAATGCATGTCATTTTTAACATTTGTTAACCAGGAAAGTCTGACTTGGAACAAAAGCTAATTTTTAGCAGAGGCCCAGGGAGAAACACTCCAGACAGACACATGTCTTTGTAAGATGGGAGGACACAAAAACAGGGAGGGCATACAGACTCCACACAGAAGGTAAGGCACCCCAGCCAAGAATCAAACCAGAGAACATGTAGCTGTCAGGCAACAATGCTACCATTGCACCAATGCACTACTGGCTTTGCAAGGACACAAAAATACAGAAACCACAGATTTTATGAGGAGCAGAACAAGTATGAGGGAAAAATTCTGCAACATTTTTACATATGGTGGTGGGTAGGGAATTCAGGCTCTTGCCACCTGGGCCCAAGGTATAGGGTTCAAGCCTTATTCTCTACCTACCACCATGTAGCACCTGGGGCATTTCACACACACACACACACACACACACACACACACACACACACACACACACACACACACACACACACACACAACTACCTGAGACAGGTAAATCCTTCCACAGCTTCATTCATTGGAGCAGCACTAAATACATCCTTCCACAGCTTCGTTAAGCCTGTGAGATGTCCTTCCCTGATGAGACTCCCAGCCTGCCGACGTTGGAGTCCGATCCTTTCCTGTGACAGTTTATGCAGTTACAACTGCATAGACTTCTGGGATCTCTGCACTTGAATGCTTTGTTATCCGGACTGCTGCTGAGACAGTCTGTGCATGCTCCAGACTGTCTCAGCAGCAGTCTGGAAATGCTAGTGCGCATGCGCGAAAGTCCGCTATTTGCGATTGTTTGCTAGTGCGCATGCGCGAAAGTCCGCTATTTGCGATTGTTTTTTTCTTTTTTTTTCTTTTGTGTTTTATTTTATTTTATTTAACTTTCTTTCTTATTTTACAGTTGGGGGGAGCTGCAGTCCAGTAGTCCAATGGCATGGGCCGCCCCTGGACAAAGGCCCAAAACTAGGGACAGATTTTAAATAATCCTCTTGTAAACTTAGAAAGTTTCTAGAATAACAGGTTTTGCATCGGCATACATTTTCTGAAGGATATGAAATATAAAACTCTCTGTAATTATTTAGTGATTTCAATACTCACTGATTTGTTAGAAAACTGCTAATTTTATGAGGAACAGACCAAAAATATGAGGTAGAAATCTGATCATTCTCCAAAAATCTGGACAGTTGAGAGGTATGTTTGGAAGTCAAGAAACATGGTTACTGTATGCTGCTAGCCTTTGACTCTTTCAATAGTTACATAGTCACCTAGTTTGGGTCTATATTATAGTATTGAAGTTTTTAAACTTTGAATGCTATAATATCAACCCATTTTTGTCAAAAACTCAAAATAGCGAAGCCCCGGAACATATAAATCTTACCTAGGGTAAGATTTTGGTTGACCATTCCATGGCTTCACTATTTACTCTACTGTGGTGGGAAGGTTACGGACCAGGGTAAGGTAAGTATGCAAATGGAGGTTACAGACTGGGTTAAGGTAAGTGTGGGAACGGATCGGGGTAAGGTGAGTGTGCGATAGTTAGGGACATTAGGGTTAGGGAGCGGGTAAGGTGAGTGTGCAGTAGTTAGGGGCTTTAGGGTTAGGGAGCAGGTAAGGTGAGTGTGCGGTAGTTAGGGACTTTAGGGTTAGGGAGCGGGTAAGGTGAGTGTGCAATAGTTAGGGACTTTAGGGTTAGGGAGCGGGTAAGGTGAGTGTGCAGTAGTTAGGGGCTTTAGGGTTAGGGAGCAGGTAAGGTGAGTGTGCGGTAGTTAGGGACTTTAGGGTTAGGGAGCGGGTAAGGTGAGTGCGCAATAGTTAGGGACTTTAGGGTTAGGGAGCGGGTAAGGTGAGTGTGCGGTAGTTAGGGACTTTAGGGTTAGGAAACGGGTAAGGTGAGTGTGCAGTAGTTAGGGGCTTTAGGGTTAGGGTTGGGTTAAGCTGAGTGGATAGGTACTAGTGTAGGGTTAGAGTCATGGTTTTGTTAAGTGTATGTATGTGGTTTATTTATTTTGGTATGCTTGTGTTGTGTGTTTGTGTTTTGGAACAGCAAATTTTTTCCCTGGGAAATAATTTGCTGTTCTGTATGTTCGATATTTTGTGGTTTAGATATTTTAGGTACAATGAAATAGCGTTTGCTATTTAAATCGTACGATAGGGTAATATAAACGCAACTAGTTTAGCTAGAACTAAGAATTGTGGCCATCTATGAAACCATGCTGACTTTAGTTAGGACAGCCTGTTAAACTGCTGATTAGCTGTAGGTGACATATCTATTCTAGTATCTTTGACAGAGGGCTCAGGAAACGAATGGGTCTATACACTTTTAAATTAAGTTTGTATCTATTTTAAATAATACTGTAGACTTGACTTGATACCACATAACAGATACCTGCATTCTTTTACTAACGTTATTAAGGATGGTTATAGTGGTCATGATAAGTGGTGATTGCTTCCTCACATATGATGAAGGAAGGCTGCCCACAGAGGCCCTTTACTTTGAAAATAATTTCTTGACTGTTTTGTTTATAATTGGTGCAAGGTAGAATTCACATAATTGTGACTGAGTTAGACAGTTGCATGTCACCTTGCCTGTTTGAAAACTATGTAAATGAAGAGAAGTTATCAGCAGAAGTGTTAGCAATATATACATATCTATATCTATCTACCTATGCATATATGCAGTATGTATGAGTATACTTACTTTTGTGAAGTAATCCATACATCAAAATTCCAGACTGCAACCCAGAATATCGACAAGACCAAAGGTTTCATTTCACCAAAGCCAGAAATATGCAGGAGTTCTACCATGTAGCACACTACCCTGAAGTACTGCGTGCCATAGATTGCACATATATAGAACTTAAGGCACCACCCAGGGAACAGGATAGGCTCTACATAAACAGAAAGGGCTACCACTTTTTCAACTGACAAGTCACGTATAATGCCAAGGGAATAATCTTGAATGTGTGTGCTGGCAACCCTGTCAGGTACCATGACTCACATATCTGGCACACCTTCCAATTGTACCAGATGTTTGCTGGGGGGATATCACACAGGGTCATTTACTGTAGATGCAGGCTATGTACTGGAACCATGGCTGATGACACCCATCAGAAATGCAGACACACCCATGGAAGAATGCCATAATGAGATGCACACTCAAACCAGAAATATCATACAGTGTGTGTTTGGGCTGCTGAAGTCATGGTTTCAGTGCCTAGACACATCTGGGGAGCCCTGCAGTAAAATCAATAGACATTTATAGAAATATTCACAGTATGTGCCATGCTACACAACATAATCCTGAGGAAACAGCATCAGCAGGATCAGCAATGGGAAGGGGCCCACCACCAATGCCAAGGTCACCACAGCCACAGGCAGATGAGAAATCAGAGGGGGAACCACCAGCTGCTGTGGGTGTAGGTAAATGTAAGCATGCTCAGTATGTCCTTGCATTGGCTGAGACAATTCATAGGACACTCACTCACCACTTAGGGGCCTAAAACCTTCTTCCTATGCACATACATATAGTAACATTGATGCCCCGCAACTCACACAACCATTACCTCCCCATGTATTGGCTGTGTACTACTTGCATCAGACAGAGATAGCCCTGAACTAAAACTGTGGTAACTGCTGCATTTACAAGGTAAGTACTCCTGAACCTGAAGTGTATTGCTTAATAATATGAATGTGTACCATATCTTTGTATTTCATTACTTGAAACAGTAAGCAAGTAAAAGGTGGGAGATATGTACAGAAATTACCTTAACATGTGACAGCAGAGACCTATTTGACTTATATGTGGACATTACTAAGTAGTAGGCCTCAGGCTTCAAAGATTCACAGTCATATTTCTCAAAAGTACTGATGATCACTGCAGGCCCTCAGTTTAGACCATATGTTTGTACTGGAAAATCATTGAAGAGAGAAGTTATAAAGTAATGATACACATTGCAGTTTCTGACCTCATAACTCTCACAAGATCATTCGCTGTAAAGGTGGGAAATGTTAATGCTATCAACTGTTTAACTTTCCAATGCCAATATGACTCAAAGGTACAATTATCAGTTCCATACCACAAATGCAGATATACTAAGCACTAAGTTAGCTATGCACCCTGAGCATCAGACACAAAGCTTATGTATCCCTGAATCCAAAAGATAGAAAGAAGGGATATGGCACAGTTATCATCACTTGCATAGGGTGTTGTGTGTGTGTGTGTGTGTGTGTGTGTGTGTGTGTGTGTGTGTGTGTGTGTGTGTGTGTGTGTGTGTGTGTGTGTGTGTGTGTGGCCCCCCCAGTTCTCTAGGCTGGGGACAACAATGATGAACTGCCACCTTTACCATGCATGGCTCACACCTGTCTGACATACAAAGGCATAGAGCCAGCACAGAGCTTGGCTGTGTTCGTGCAAATACTCACACACCAATTTTATCTGGAGGGGGCAGGAAACCTAGGCTGACACAAAATGTCAGTGAGTGTGTGTAAGTAAGAAAGAAAAGCAGGTAGAAATTTGGATAAACCAACAAATGGCCAGTGAGACAAAATGAGTAACTGGTGTGTGTGTGTCTGTAGGGGTCCTCCAGATAAAATTGGTGTGTGAGTATTTGCACGAACACAGCCAAGCTCTGTGCTGGCTCTATGCCTTTGTATGTCAGACAGGTGTGAGCCATGCATGGTAGAGGTGGCAGTTCATCATTGTTGTCCCCAGCCTAGAGAACTGGCTCTGCTAGGAGTTGCACTGGCATGTCCACACGCACGATCAGATACACTGTTGCTACTGAGTATGATTGATGTCTGTTGGATGAGTTCCCATCAAAGGGATGCCCAGGACTACAACCCCATGGTCTGCCACATCTAGGTGTGGACAGCGCACTCACTGACAGAGCAGTGGAAGTACTGCCACTATGGGAGTGTGATCAGGCATGGCCACGTTGACTGACAGCAGATGGTGCGGCTGACCTACGCCCATAAGGATGCCATTCCCCTACCAGCAGACATTTTATCACAGACAATGCACTTTTCATGACAGATACCCCTTGTTCCATCACAGGCAACCCTTGTATCAATGTGTCATTCTTCTGATCCATTGACGTGGCAACACAGTGCAGGCAGTCACGCATGTTATCCTTTGCTACATCTACAACCCTGAGCATTTGTCTGGCGCACCAATGGGAACATGCTTGTGCCTCCATGATGCTCCTGTATCAGGTGGAGGAGGGACAGCAGGCCCACTCCGAGCATCCCTATCAACTCTCCTGCATGGCACCTTACCCACACTTTGGCTACATCCAGAATCAATAGGAATAGGCAATGAAGCCACAGTAACCACACTTCCCTGATCAATGGCCTTACCCTCCACCTGTCCAATATCTGAGGGCTCACTGGAATGGGTAGGGGTAGGCCTACTGGCTGTGTCCGATGGAATTGCAGGGGATGGCTGTATGTCAACCACAGTGACAGATTCAACTTCTGCACCCCCCAACTGTGCCTCAGTTTGGCCACCATCATCATCAGAGTCTGCTGATACACTGACATCAGGTGGCAGAAGGCCCACACTCCCCCTGTCATGATCACCTGTGATAAAAAGCAACAGACACAGGAAAAAATTAATACCTACACTACTATAGTCCAATATATGCTAACAAAGTAACAGTGCTGCCACTATTACAGACAGTACAACAATATACACAACAGGCCCGGCATCAACAGCACACACTAAAATATTTCTTTAAAATGCTTAGCAGTGCTAACATAAAATGTTTGGCTTACCATCTGTAGATGAGATTTTTCTCTGCAATCCAGATGGTCCTGGAAGAAGATAAGCAAGTTCCAAACTGAGCTGAATTAAGCAAGAGGTAAGGACAACATCATCACAATTAACAGTAACACAGGAAGAAATACTTTTGCCACTTTATATGTACATTAACTATACTTTCAACAAGAACATGTCTAATAACTGTAGCAATCTTCAATACCCCCCCAAAAAAAGAATACATGTGACACAGAAGTAACTTATTGACTTCAGTTGTTTTACTATACAAAATTATTCAGCTGTTGAGATACCAAAGCCTACCTGGAAGCTTCTCCTGGGACATACTTGCTGTTTTTTAAACTGCTGCTCTGACATCCAGGACATGCTGTACTGTACTCTTTTGGGAACTGTCTGGATCCCTGATATTGGCCAGGAACTCTTCATTGGTCGTTAGTGGTGGTTTCTTAGCAGGCCCTCCCCCAGTAACCATTTGGTTAGAGCCCACTGCAGCTGCTCTCCTCCATGTAGATGTGATCATGTCAGTGGCCTTGTGGCACACCTGCTTATATTTCCTGCTGTGGCCACCCATGGCATTCACATCATCAACTATCTGATGCTAAATTTGCATCCTACATGCCATACCTCCCAGTCTCCTTTCCAGCATAAAAGCACCATGTTGCCTAAAGGCATCCACTATCACCTGGTTCTCAGCATCAGTGGAGAGGGGTCTCCAAGCATTGATATGCCTGGGTCGCATACTCCTAGGTGTCCTAAAAGACAACAGAAGGATAATACACATAATCATCACATAACTACAAAATAATTATTGGTAGTATAGCAGTTAACATTTCAAAAAAAAAAAAAAAAAACATAAACTGTTTTTCCCCTATTCTTTTCAAATCTGCTCTAATCTATACTGTCTTTGTATACAACTTATTGGTACTTCTTACTTGACTGTATTTTGCAAATGTTCTTCTGTATATTTTTTCAAGTCTGTACTTAATTTTGGTTCTTATTGTATATTGTTTCATTGTATATTGCTTGTTGTATTGCACATGGAGCTTTTCTCCCCGGGCCTCTACTGAAAATGGACATGTATCCAGCTAGACTAGCCCGGTCAACAAATGTAAAATAAAATAAATAAATAAATAATTGTTTCCAGATAAAATTGAAAAGGTAGAATTATCCCTGGAGAAACAGACAACAGTCTATAGATGTTTAATATGAGCAAGAGACAGGATGCAAAACAAGGAGAGTAACAAGAGCAACATATCCTTGTTTGTGCCATAATAATAATTCACCTTTGCTCCCCCTCTAAAGAACAGTCTATCCTTATTTTTGCCATAATAGTAACTCAGGTCTATATTAATTTGTTGAAAACTAATTCCAGCAAATGGCCATTCATTAAACACAAACCAGGGAATGGATGTTCATCAAACGTTCACTTCAGCAAACGTTTTTCTAAGTTAAGGGAGTTAGTTGGCCAGCATTAGGAAAGTTGCCCTTTTCCCCACTGTAGTGTGATCTCAGAGTTGGTATATATAAGTGGAGGGTTGAGGGTTCAGCAGCCCCCACATTTGGGGGTGTGATATAATGTAGTTTGTGTTATGGTTAGTGTTGGGAGCAAGTAATTCTCTTCCCTTAGAAAAACATTTGCTGAAGTGAACATTCAATGAAAGGCCATTCACTGGTTTGTGTTATATGAATGGATGTTCTCTGGAATTAGTTTTCGATGAATTAATGCAGACCTCAGTAACTTCACCTTTACTCCCCCCCAAAAAAAGAACAGGCAAATGACACATTTTGCTAACAAGCCATCTTTGAAATGCTAAAAGTGCTATCAAAGGAACTGTCCCTGAAACATTTGGACATATTTATTACACAGCATTCCATTTTCATGTATTGGCAATCATATATACCTCTGAAATGGCTTGGCAAACATGCCTTTACCATCAGTACACATCTAACTAATGCAAACAGATAAATGTGTAAAAGCTGTTGCTTCAGATTTTTCTTAAATACATTCCAGCATATGCAGTATGTAGCTGATCAAATGGAAGTATACCTTCTGAAGTTCAGTACTCCTCTGTACAGATACATCCTGAAGAAATAGCATATGTGCAGTCTTCCCAACATAAACAAGTCTCCTCTCCACCAGTTTGCCTAGCTACATAGTTGCCTTTTTATATGGTGTAGATTCAGGGCTGTTAGCATGGTGAAGATACAAATGAGGTGTGAACTCATTAGAATTGTTAAATCCCAAATACTTGGATTTGTATAGGAGATGTAAACATCATGCAAATACTCCCTCAGTGTTTGTTTTCAATGGATTGCAACTGTGAATGATTACTGGTTGAGAGAAGGAAAACACAGCAGCACTGCAGACTGGCTTACTTCCACTGGATGTGTCAGGTTAGATCTACAAAGTGTTAGATGTAAGGTTAGAAATGTAAGATGCAGCACACAATTCACAGGTTGTGTTCCTTAACATCCAACCTGCCCTTCATTTGCTGGCAAAGGCATATAATATTATTTTCACTTAATATCTTCACAAATTTAAGGCCAATGATATAGAATGGCTTACACACTACATGTCTCAGATTACTGCTCAGATAACTCAAGAATGACCAACAAACACAGAAATGTAATGCAAGCAATAATCACAACAGGTTGTGTGATCACTAGGTGCACTACATCCAAAAATAGTAAATGTACATATAACAGTTGTATGGTTTGATATCACTGCAGATGCTGTTGCAGTTGATTGTGTGCACACTGAGTTCAGTTCTTTGCTGCAAAGTTGTTTTTGTGGAAAAGAGGGATAAAGCACCCTGTGTTCTGAATGTTCATTGGAGTGAGAGTTCAAATCCAGATCTATGTAGACATATCTCATGTGAGCCATCATTTTCTTGTATGTATGTCATACATTGATTTTCCTCATTTCAACTACTTGCCCCTTTTCTCGTTTTTTTCCATTTTTGTCTTTGTTTTGTCTAATTTTATTTTTTTGAGGGGACAGTATTTGTGTGATGTGGCATGTATTGCAATCACAGGAATGGATGAAATGAATGGTGGGTTTGTCTGTGCTTATCTCATTTCTGCAAAATGCAGCAGTGTGGAAACTGGACAACTGGCTCACCCAGAAAGCAGACAGGACCCAGACAACCAAAAATAGAAACCAGATGCATTCTTTTAATACTACTGGGCATCGCCCAAGCCCACTAATCACTGTTGCACAGTTAACAGTGAGACCTTAAGAACGATTAGTAAAATAGGGAATGTCATGTAACTAGTCTTATGGCAGCATGTGTAAGTGTAGAGCTAGAATACAGATGGTCCTAGGTTCTACTACAGGGTGTGCAACTTTTTTTACTGTTGTGACATTGCAGTTTATAGCAATGAACTGCAACATATGCGAGTGTTATTTCAACCTTCTTGTGTAACAGATGTAAGTGTAGGACTGCCATACACATGGTCCTGGGGTCTAATACAGGATATTCCATACAATGTTACTGTTGCTCCACTTCTCATTGTAGTCTCTCTCACTTATAACACTTTAGGTAGTCGATCTGATATTCATTATATATATGAGGGATGAGACACTATTATTGTGTCAGTTATTTATTTATATAGCTATGTATTATCACATTTATTATCAGATATATGTCTATGGGTATAATGTGTACTAAATTCCTGTAAGTATAATGTTGCTATGTGGACTTGCATGGCATTCACATTTGTCTAAGACACATATACAACTGTCTGTACATCCAATAACCCTGCAATTGCAGTTACAATTATTTAATTCCTCACTGTTTAGCACTGCTGTCCTCTGCTAACCATCATGCAAATGTGTTGCTCCGGGGTATGCACATCTGAGCAATGTGTTTGCATGATGGTAAACAGAGAGCAGCAGTGCCAAGCAGTGCACACACTCTAGTAAACTTGATAACTGGAACTGGTGGGAATGTATCAGTTTCCATTGCTCTAGATCCATGGTAGACAGGGCAGGCATTCATGGGGAGGGTGCCAGGTTTAGGGCACAGAAGTGGGGTGTCCTGGAGTCCAGGATATTCACTGGACTCCTAGGTAAGTACTACAGCCAAAGGCTTCTGCAGGGGGGCTATTCTGCCTCCCAGTACAAGTCTGAGGCTTAGGATAGTTTAGCCTGGTCTGTATCTAGTGCCACAGTTATCCCACACACTGGAGAGCAATGTAGACATCATTGCAATGACCTATGGAGGAGGAAGAGGGATACACTCGACCACTGGATTGAGGAATTTAGGACTGAGGACATCCCACAGCTGTGTAAGTATCAACTACAGAGAGTACTAGTAAGACTTAGAAAGGTGAATATAGGCAGGACTGATATGCATAAAGGTGTTCTGTTCTGTTGTTTCCACTGCTGCCAGTTATTGGGAGTGCAATGTCAGAGCCCAAGGGGCTAGACTGGCTAGAATGAGGGAAGTATATGGTATGTATGCAGCAGAAGGGTAGTGTTATTGTAGCATTAAAAGTTAAAGATAGCTTTTTTGGTATTATATATAGTTGTATCAAACTGAGCATGCATATTCCAACTGTAAAAGCAAGTATGCATGCATTAGTCTGTAGTACAAACCAGTTGTTAGAGTCCAATATTAGACTTTAGTCAGAGGTTGTGGGTTCAAATACAACATTTCACAACTCTATAATACTGTTATTTCTCAGATAATATTTTCATTAAGTTGAAACCTCTATACCAGTGGCTCAGATGCCCTGCTGTTAACTGTTATCTGTATAACTGGAACACGCATATGTGCAGTATATGCACATTTCAAGGATTACTTGCTGCAATCAGTAGTATAGTGTGCATCTGTTAGGAGGTGTACACTTAATTGTAAAAGTTAAGATGAAAGACTTAATTGTATTAATGCATTGTATGTCACATATGATGCTACTAATCTTATCTCTTTTTTCTCTCACCCTATCCCTTATCTCCCTTTTTTATTTTATTTTTATTTTATTTATATTGTTTATTAAAATAATTTCTTTTTAATTATTTTATTTTATCATTTTTTATTTTATTTTATCTTATTTTTTATTTTCTTGTGTTATTTTTATTATGTGTCATCAAAATGTTCCCATGTTGTCCATGTGTACCTCATCACTAACTGCTTCACAGCACAGCAGGGTAGGCCATTCCCACTGGATCTGCCTGCCCCCCCTCCAACAGCTCCAGCACCAATGCCCAATGGGTCTGGGAGCCAACCTGGCAGCATTGCTTCTGCTGTCCCTGTACTACCTGTGCTCACAGATAGTCTTGTCCTGGAGGCTAGTCCAGTGGTACTCTCTGGGAACAGTGGCAGAGAGAGTGATTTCATCATCTGCACTGAATTGCTAGTGATGGTACATAGGGGTACATGCCTATGCCAGCTAGAAAGGTTACTCTCTCTCATTTTGCATAGTACTAGAAGGAGGAGGAGGAGACTTCAAGCACTCCAGCCAACAGTGGAGTGAGGTGACAGTGATGACAGTCCAGTGGTTGAGGACTTGATTTTCATTGTCTCCCAGCTGACAACCATGGGTTATGGATATCCCCACCCTCATCCCAACCATGGTGTCCCCCAACCATTTGTGGCCATCCCTGTCTCTTGTCTTGTTTGTCTTGTCTGCCTGCAATTGCTTCCTCACCTACCCAGCTTACCTGATGCAGATATTCCCTACATCCCTTCCTCAACATTCCTTTCTCTCTCAAAAAAAAAATGGGTACCTGTCGCACAAAAAAAAAAAAAAATGTCCCATACATAGCTCACCATTTTGCACACGTCTTCTTGATACACTTGATTTGGTCCAGTTGGTTATACAACATGAGTGTGTTGTGGTCTACACTGTCTCTGGAGGTGACAGTCCAAATTCAGGTAATATTTTGTATAGATGTTCAGTTTACATAGTGAAAGAAATAGAAAGCTATGGTTCTTTCCTTCCTCCATCCTGCAAATTCCTGTCCTGCTTTCCCCTTTATTCTTCCCCCTGCTTGCTCCCCATTTCATCCCAATCCTATCTACCCCATTTCACCACTTTAATCTGGTCAAAAAAATAGAATCACACACAACACACATAAGTTGCTGCAACAATGGATCCCTTCACTTTTTCGGATCCATGCTTGTGTGGAAGTGCATATTGCACACCAACATGCATCAACTGTGAATGGCAGCAAACATCTGTGGTTAGCCCCATGCAATGCCTCTTAACACCACTGTGCTATGCCAACACACAGCAACACATTTACTATAAACAATTCATGCCATTGCAATATCATTCAGTAACTAAAAGTATTTTAAAATAGTAGATACACCATGATTCAAACCCAATACCATCTGGCCCCAAAAAGGAATGTATCAATACATTAACAAGTGCTGCCACAAAGTCTGTCAAGCAGCAGGTGTGTTTCATAGACTCAGTACTAATTGTCAAACTTTAGCAATGTGGCTCACATTTACGCACTGCTTAGTTAAGTGCAAACGTGTATCATGCATGCGTATACACTTTGCTAACCATTACGCAAACCAGCTTCCCACATCGCTATGAAAAACTAAATATTATTATGTATTACTGCTGTTTACTGTCCATTTATTGTCTTTGACATGACATTACATGTGGAAACATTACAAACTGAAGGGCCTATCTCACAGTATGTCACATATTTAAAATGCAACCATGTGTTGCCACCCCACCAAGCACTACAACCCTGGTGTCTCAGTACTTTTTCCACACATATATCAACCACACTACAACTTTTAATATTAAATGTTGTGTGATATGCAATGCACATCAATCTGGTAACATACAGAACTAGAACTATTGACCCACATACCTAAAATACCTTATCTGCAAGGCTAGGGAAAAAAATCAGTATGGACCCTATTCACAGGGCCATAGATGACCTTCAACACAATTGACCAAGCCCATTTTGTTTTTGCCAAGGGTAGATCTTCTTTATTAAACCTTGTGGACCTCTTTGATACTGACCCCCAAAGAAATGGATGAGGGATAATAGGACATACTGCATATGCTGAGTTATCCAAGGCCTTTGACACTGTCCCCCAGTCATGTCTCATAGTGAAGATCTCCCAATGTGGGAATTAAGCCATACAGTAGTAGATGGATAGCCAAATGCCTCACTGACAGAACACACACTCTCAAAGTTGGAGAAAGCATCTCCACCACTAGCCACTTGCCATTAGAATACCACAAGTATCTGTGCTGGGCCCGCAACTGTTTGCAAACTATTTCCCTGACATGCAGGCAATGGTAGATGGCCTGCGGTTTACCAAGACTGCAGATGAGTGGTAGCTGGATGCACTCATAAAGAGTCCCCCAATGATGGTAACATATTATAAAAGGGGCTGACACACACACAAATGTCTGGTGGCAAACTCATGCACTGAACCTTAAAGCATACAATGCCTCATTGTTCCTTTTTCAATAAAGTACCCTGCTAATTATGATATACATAGCACCCCTCTAAGCTCAAACACAGTATTGTGAGACTTGGGAACACATGTTGATAGCTAACTACACTTTCATCACTATGTGTCAATAGTGGTGACATGCACATTTTGCATTCTGCACATCATGCATATGGACATCACATCCAAGACCAGGATAGTCATACCTCTGCTGTACTCTACTCTTATCAGACCACTTATGGAGTACAATGCCCCCTTCTGTATGTACTTCACAAGACACCTGTAGCAATTGGAGAAGACACAGATTTGTACCTGGGAGAATCCAGGGCCTCCAAACATGACATACATGGAAAGACTGACAGATCTGTCACTGTACTCAATATCATACAGGCTGTCAAGAGGTGACCTATTCCTGGCCTTTAGAGGAGTCTCAGACCCTGCCCTGCTGGAAATGCTGGACATCTGCAAATCATATGGGACAAGACTAACATGCTCCAGGGTTCTTAACCTAGCCTGTGACATAAACAGAACATGCTTGCGAGACAAATATATCCCCCAGCAATTTACACTCCTCTGTAATAGGCTAATCAAGTGTGTGTGTGTGTGTGTGTGTGTGTGTGTGTGTGTGTGTGTGTGTGTGTGTGTGTGTGTGTGTGTGTGTGTGCATGTGTGTGCGTGTGTGTGTGTGTGTGTGTGTGTGTGTGTGTGTGTGTGTGTGTGTGTGTGTGTGTGTGTGTGTCTGTAAGCTCTTGCTTGACATTACAGAAAGTATTTTACACCAGCATGTGGGACACTGTTATATGCTCCTCAACAGACACTGCTGATGTCATCAATTATAAATTGTCTGACACACTCCAAATCAGACTTAAGGTGTGGGGCTTGCCTTAAATACAGAGGTCTGTAGTCTGTGTAGTTATATAGGTAGGGGTTCTAGTCTCACTGCAGTCAACAGAGTGTGTGTGTATGAGCTCTTGCTTGACATTACAGAGAGCCTTTTACACCAGCATGTGGGACACTGTTATTACCATATTCTCCTCAACAGACACTGCTGATGTCATCAGCTATATCAGTACTCCCACCAGGGCAAGGTCAGACACCAGCCTGGAAGCCAGGCAGATGTCAGCTCATCGTATACCAGACAAATTACAGTGACATGGCTTTAACTCCATCAATATACATCATGGCATGGTTGGTAGACCCTGTGTAATCTTGTTGAAAAAACCCTGTGGTCTCTCTAGCTGCTGCATGCATTTGGTAAGGTACATGAAAAAGAGATCATTATACTCTATTACTCTTCTGATGAGGCTGAACTACAGTGCTGTCATATAATCCTATGAAAGATGGTGTGATGTGTGATGTGCATAACATAGGCTTTCAATATCAGTGTGGACACTTGGTGGTCGAAATTCAGAGTGCTATCTACATGTGTTCCCAGTGATGGCATCACTGGGTGTTAGCATAGCAGGACTGTTGTCAATGCTGTGATTAACATGGAATTCCACTTTTCAGACAGACAACATAAAAAAGATACATTTCTGCATTAGGTTGTAGATCCTGTGCTGTTGTCCCCATTCATTTGTCTCTGTTATCTCGTCCTGTACTATGTTATCATCATTGGTAGACTCAATGTTTGCACTCAACAGGCAAGAATGCAAACTTGGTAAGCCAAAGGGTCTATACTTTAGCTTGAACTGTTAAGAAATAGAGTCCAAACAGTGAAGGGCCAAGTACAGATCCCTGGGGCTTGTCAATGGTGATGGCTCTACTGGTACAGGTTGATTCACCAACTTTCAAAGTATTTGTTCTGTCAGTGAGCCAACTGGTTACCCATCTACTGACATAAGGGTTAATCCCCAGCTGGGACGGTTTCTCAATGATACCTGAATGGGGATTGTGTCAAAACCATATGCCAGATCACAAAAGAAAGTATGAACTGCCTTACCTTCATACAGGCCTATCACATGGAAGCAATGGCCTTTGACAACTTCACCAATCACCTACAGCATGACTCAGCACATACTCCTTTCTGATACAGTTGAATACACACTTCAGCACACCCTCCACATAGGCTATATTCCCATACAAGGGTGTATATCAACATGCATCCATCTGAGTAGAGGGGACAGCACCTGATACATGCATGTACAGAGACATCCTAACTCTCCCCAACTGTGAGGTAGATCAACATGTGATCATGGACTTCTTCTACATGTACATAAGTCATATTCCGGCTGTGTGCAACAGACTTGTGTGACTTGTTAATGCTATATTATAGCTGTTACATCTGATAGATGTCCTGACATAGATCACTGAGGGCATGCATGATGACAAAAGTGTCTTCTTGTGGAATTTGATCAGGTCAAGGCATTTGACACAAATCCACAGTGAGGTATTTACTCAACACTGTCATATGTGGCCATAAACAGCTGTATCACCAAATGGGTAGACCAGTGTATGACATATATAGTATCTCACTATGTAGACATTTGACGTCACCTATTTCTCAGACCAAGTGATCAGGTCCATACATCAAGACTGTCTGCTAGGCCCTTTCCTGTCCATTAGTTAAGTGATGGACATCACAGATGATACACACATGCTGTGTCCACACAGTTGCCTGAAGGACTAAAGAATGTGGACAATTATTTATGCCAACTGTGATATTAGTATAATACAGACACTAACAACACATACCAAATACTGCTACCATAGGCATGACAACACCTGCAATGACAAGACACATGGAGGGATTTTTAATTCAGGAAACAAACATGCCACCCAAGTATAATGTGAACATCACACCATATAGTCAGACCAATAGGTATGTGACGCATGTGCTGGGGTAGATTGTAAATGGTACATCCACCAGCATGTGGTCATGGTGCTTACTACTCCCTCAAATGTAACATAATGGTTCCCTGCCTTCATCACACCATTAACTGGGTAAAATGCATCCTTCTTCATGTACTTCCCTACACATCTTCCACTGATGTGTAACTGAAGTATACCACCTTTGTCACAGTGAGCTGTCACACAGCTTATTGGCCACACCTAGGTATTCTTTCTATGGACTATACATGACTGTCTGATGGTGCGGAACATCAATCAAGTTATTACACCAGATGCATGTGTGCTACCTGTTCTGCTGATGCACACACTACATACATAGGTGTTTGACAACATTAATGACACAGATATCATTTGTGACATTGTGGATATATATATATATATATATATATATATATATATATATATATATATATATATATATACATATATATATATATATATATATATACCATGCACACAAGGCAGCTAGTCTGTATTTCCTACAGTGTCACATATAGGCATAGCAGTATCTCTCGTAACCTTCAGCAGATGTTGCAGTGCCGGGGCAGTGTGTGTGTTTACCCTCATAGAGTGTGGATGCATCATTATAATTGTTCAAGTGTGTGTGTGCAGATTCATCTCTTATCACTGTAAATCACATATGTCAGAGGCATGGGATTAATGTTGGTATTATTCTGATATTGTCCATGATTGTGGCTGGTTCTTGTAATGTTTTCCATAAGCTTTTACTTGTGCCCCCCTTGCTGGAGACCTCTGCTGAGAGTATACTCATATTCAGGCATATCAGTTTGCACAGCTTCACAATATGCACCCTAACCCAATTGTATGTCAGATCCCTGATTGATGTCCTCTGCATTATTCATGTAAGGCTGCTTATCTCACACAGAAATCCTCTCCATTATGTCACCTTGTGTGACAGTGACATAAAACACATTTCACTGTCCAGTCCCTACTGTACCATATAGGTATGTGCATGGTGTTACTGCTAAAACCATCTTACACTGACATGCCCTCCTCTCCTGTACATTAAACAGTTTCATCTGTCTTCATTCCTACAATTCATGTGTGTATCCTTATTCAATACACACACTTTCCCTGAGTGTTCATTTTACATGGCAGTCCCATGCCCCATTACAGATCATTTACACAGCTTCAGTACACAATGTCAATAATGGAATATCACAATACTCAGCACTGTAGATACACTGTCCTGTACTGTGTTAGGATCATATACTTCATATTCATACCTCTCAACTGTCCAGATATTCCCAGGATGTCCAGATGTGTTCCTTATCAAATTTGTGGCTTTCTGCCATATCACTGGGATGATCTCAGGACTAAAGTGAGTCAATATTACATACATTTGAGTTCATATCTCTCAACTGTTTTGATTTGTGCAAAAGGTTCAGTTTTTGTCTCATATTTTGTATCTTTTCCTCATAACATTTTGGTTTTCTGGCAAATCATTGGGATGTCATTGCAGACTGAAGTCAGAAACTGATGCCAGCCATTTTGTGCAACCTATTCTATCAACTTTCTAAATTTGGAAAAGCAATATTAAAAATCTGTCCCTATTTTTGGGCCTTTGTCCCCCCATTATTTATAGCTTTGTCCAAATGTCTTGCTCTAACAGGATGAGAGGTATGCTTGAGTTTCATTCTAACACATTTCTTTGCGACATCTATGTCAAATATGTCCCTATTTCTGATTAAATGTTCCTGCATTATGTTGGCCTTTGTGCAGATGTATTTCACTAACAGACTGACAGGTATCTGTTAAGCCCTGGTGATCACTGTGGTATTTCACACAAATCTGCAGACTGCAGGTGCTCTGCTTGACACAGAATTGATATTCCTGTTCGCTTACATGGTTTCCTGGCCGGCAACATTGTTGCCAGCCACGAAACTTAGCCTAGGCATGCTGCACAGCATTAATGTGCATTGCATGCTACACCTTCCCATGCACCTGTGCATAAACATGTAAACTTCATGTAGACTTCATGGGGAGCCTACACGGAGTTTATTGAATCTCAGGGTGCATCTTTATTTACTGCTATGTATCATATACATAGTTGCATAATAGTGTTAAATATGCCTTTACAGACATTTTAATGCTGTTTAACTTCCATTTAGATACTGGTGCTGTCCTTGATGAGTGGCGCAATCTAGTGATGAAGCCCCTTCAAAAAGGTGGCCTTACAACTGACCTAGGTAGTTGAAGTCCTATCAGCCTTACAAGCCTCATCTGGAAAACCATGAAATGTATTATAAATAAACTCATAAACTGCAGTTTGGTTTCATGAAATGTAGATCCTGTCAAGTTAACCTGGTAAGTATCATATTGACAACATATCTCTTAGAGTTGACCCAGTAGTCAGGGACTTAGGGACACACATTGATAGTAATCTAGCCTTTGATCACCATGTATCTACAGTAGTGAGGAAATCATTCTATGTTGCGCAACTTATAAACAAAGGTATGGCATCTAAGTCCAAGGAAGTCATTGTTCCACTCTCTTTGCATTCATCAGATCTATAATTGAGTACAATGCCCCCTTTGGTATGTACCTAACCAGGCATATCCAACAATTGGAATGTACACAGAGGTTCTCACTAAAAGAATACAAGGCTCTATCCCTGTATTCTGTCTCCTACAGACTTTTGAGGGGAGATCTATTCCTGGCATATAGGGGATTGTCAGACCCCACTCTGATGGACCTCCTACATATTCACAAAACAAATAGCACAAGAATTACCCATTCTAAAGACTTAAACCTTGCCTGTGATATAAATAGGACTGGCTGAAGAGATAGGTATGTATCGCAGAGATTACCTCATCTATGGAACAGGCTCACTATCCATGTGAAGCAGAGTTCCTCCCTAACAAAATTCAAGTGCAATTTGGACAACTGGATGGGAAACTAGAAATTCATCCCTGGTTTGGCACCTATGTCTGTAATGGACAGAGGTGACCTGTAAATGGTTCATCTCCCAGGCCCATGTTTACACTTATCAAGAGTATCAGAACTTATCAAAGATTTGGGATGCATGGCTAGGCTTAAAAAGGCCCTAGTGGTTGTTAGCCTAGTAAACACCTATGAATGTATGGTAAACATCTTCAAAAGAGTTACTGAGGCTGTAGCTTGTGGCTGTACAGTGCGCATGGTGTATCTTGACCTAAAAGATTATCAACACCATTCCTCATGCTTGCATCCTACAAAATCTAATTACTTTAAAAATTGTGGTAAGATGGATAGCAAACTGGCTGAAAGACAGAACCCACATAATTCCAGTTGTAGGTGCCTCATCAGTAAGTTTGAAAGTGACCAATGGTGTCCCTCATGTCTTGGTGTGTGGACCTCTCTTTTTTCATATTTATTTCTCAGATCTAAAAGTGGAGAGCCAAGACCTCAGGTTTAAGGAAGTTTGCAGATGACTGCAAACTAGAGTTAGGTCATTCTATAATTCTCAAACTCTTCTGAATAAACTCTCCCTTGTACACCCTTGGTGTACTAAAAATGAGCTCAAACTAAAAATGTAGTGTCACTTTTGATAGACAATCCCTCCTCTGATCATACTGTATAGCCAGCACACCACTACAATATGAAAAATTTGTCAGGGACCTAGAAAGATGGGATGATCGCTACCTGTCCTTTGACTATCATGTGACAACAATTGTCAGGAAATCCTTTTATTTAGCCCACCTAACTGCCAATGGAATATCAGCATGGTCTAAAGAGGTAACCACTCCCTTACAGTCAGCATTTATCAGGCCAGTTATCAAGTATAGGACTCCTCTTTGGTATGTATCTAACTAAACATATTTAACAGTTAGAAAGACCCCAAAGGCCACTAGCCAATAAAATCACAGTCCTAAAGTCCCTGAGCTACCAAGACAGGCTGGAAAATCTCTCCTTTTATTCAGTGTTTTACAGACTTTTTTTTGGGGGGGGGTCTGTCTTGCTTACTACAGCATTAGAGACCCAGATGTCCTAAAACTCTGGTTTCTCTGCACATTTAATATCTTCACCAGTATTAGAACCTTGGACCTAAATCTTCAACAACAGATAAATACAGCACAGTGGAGAACCAAGCTTATAAGGCAGCACCTCCCATACCTTTGGAATAAACTTTCCCTACATGTTAAGCAGTGTGATTCACTGTCTTACTTTAAACATAAACTCGTGACTAAATACGTATCCACAAATTTACTCTGGGTTTTACTGGTATAGCCCTCCTGGAGAAAGTTGCTGTCACCTGAGTGAGGGTACTGGCAAGGTGTGAATGGTAATAAGATTCCTTGACCTTGGAATATCTATGATTCTATGAATCTAAACTGCTTTTATGGCTTACTCCCATAGCTTGTCAGGAAATCTCCTCCTATACCCATAATGATCCTGAATAGCATAAGGTGGGTGTAAGAGACTGAATGAATGAATGAATGAATGAATAATTAAATACAGCAAAATGATTATTACACTGTAAGTCAGTCTAGCTCCAGTGAAATGTACCTATGTGGCAAATTCTGCCTAAAACAGGCCATTAGACAGAGGATTGAAAGCCTGTCTTAGTACTCAGTGGATGAAAGGCAATAAACACACAGGTCTGCTGTAATGTATGTAAATTCAACTTTACTTGTAGGACATAACTCAATTGTATGAAGTATGCACATGAATGTAATGTCTTATTCTACCTTTGTAATGTGTTGTCTTTACTGCTATTGATCCCAGGTTTTGTCTGAAAATGATCAATAGACCAGCCACTTACTTGGTAAACAAACAGTAAAAAAATATTGAATAAATAAATAAACTTTCCAGAATTTTTGCCTCATATTTTTGCCCTGTCACTCATAAAATATTTGATTTTCTGGTAAATCACTCAGGATCATACACCTCTCAACTCTCCAGAATTTTGCAGAATGTCTAGATTATTACTTCATATTTTTGGTCTGTTATTCATAAAATATGTGCTTTTGTAGCAAACCATTGAGGATTGTGCACACTAAATAATGAAACACTTGAGTGTGAGACTTTACATCCTTCAGAAAATTAACAATAATGCAAAACCTGTTATTCTAGTAGCTTTCTAAGTTTTTAAGAGCAATATTTAAAATCTATCCCTAATTTTGGCCCTTTATCCCCACATTATTTTGGCCTTGTCAAGAATTCTTAATCAAAAGTTGAGTGGTATGCAGAAGTTTACAGTCAATCACTAATGCCAGATATTAAAGTTTCATACTTCTGTTGTTCACAAAATACACGTTGATGTAAAACCAGTTCTGTTAAAATTTTAAATACGTAGTTAAAAACTGTCCCTGATTTTGAGTCTTTATTCCTCTGTTGCTTTTGGATTTATCCAAAATTCTTGGTGAAAGAAATTGACTGGTACGCCTCAAAAACACTTGCACAGGTGTTTCCCTGGTAACCACAAGCTTGGACAGCCGGAAAATATGATTTATTACTCAAATCATCTTTTTCCATCTGCCTAGCCAGTATGAATGATTCTGTGCAATCGCTACTCCAATACTAGTTTCAGGGCAAGTTGGGCAGCTGTTGAAAGTGTGTGGGGAAGCTCTAGGGTTCCGGCGCCCTTGAGCAGCACCAACAGAACAGCTAACAATACACTGCAACTTCCAATGCAGCTAAGGGCAGCTAATAGCATTAAAGTAATGTACAACTAACAGTGTGCAGCTAATAGCATTAAAATAATACACAGCTAACAGCCCACTGCTAATAGCAGTAATATAGTGCACAGCAAACAGCAGCTAATAACAGCATACCTCTCAAATGTCCAGATTTTCAGTGTCCAGATTTTTGCCTCATATTTTTGCTCTGTTCCTCATAAAATTTATTGGTTTTCTAACAAATCACTGAGGACTGAAGTCACTAAATAATAACATTTATATGAGTTTTTGACTTCTTAACCTTCAGAAAATGCATGCTAACATAAATCCTTTTACTCTAGCACTGTACTAAGTTTATAAGAGCAATACTTAGAATATGTCCCTATTTCTGAGCATTTGTTCCCCATTATTTTAGGCTTTGTCTAGATGTCATATGCTAAGAGGTTGAGAGGTATGTAACAGTTAATATAGTGCACAGCTAGCAACATGCAGCTAATAACAGTAAAATATTACACAGCTAACAGCATCTGGCTAATGCAATTGCTGTGTGCTACGAGGTTGAAAGGAATGTAACAGTAAGACAGTAGACAGCTAACAGCACACTCCAGCTTGCAATACAGTTATGACAGCTAATAGCAGGAAGACAGCATCAGGTAATCAAGTAGAACACATTACTAGGCAAGTAGCATAGAACTATAAGCACCCTTTACTTATAGTCTCTGTGAAATCCAGAAAAGCTTAAAAGAGCACATTGCTCAATGAAAACAACACTGGAGCCAAAAAAAATGAAATGTTCCTTCTCCGCTTACTAAAGAATAAACAGCAGGAAATGTCACACCAGGATTGCTAAAGTTCAATACCAATGTACATCTAAATATCAGATGACATGAAGAGAATAGATGTTCCCAGATCTTGTGATCTCAGTAGTATATGCAGTAATTAAGGCTGTAATCAAGAGCATTCAGCTTAGCGTGTACCTGCTCCGAGTAAATGTGCTAACCCAGATAAACACACTTAGCTTACAGCAATAATGTAAAACCCCATAAAGCTCAAAAGATCTCACTGGCCAATAGCAGCATCACTTGTTTAAATGTATAAATCAGTCAGAATCCTAGAAACAGCCTGGTTCCTTCTCCCTTCATTAGAGTAAACAATTTTTAATAGCAAGATTACAAGAGCAGTATACAGCACAGTATACTCAAACAATATGAAAAGTAGATTTATTCAGATCTCATGGAATCCACGGTAGCGTTGTATTTAATAATTCAGGTCCCAATCAGTACTGCTTAGCTAGGCATGCAGCAGATCGTAACAGCTCACAGTAATGTAACAACTTGCATATATTGAAATACTGCATATATATTGATAGGTGATCACATAAATGGGTTGCCGGAATTCCTGTGAAAAATATTTAGCTTGATTCGTGAGTACCAAGTTTATAATACTGTTATTACTAGACTTTGGACTGATCCTTTTTTTGGTGGGGGGGGAGGTCCCCTCCTACATCATCCTAACAGCACTTCTACCCAGTGACCCATTTCCATGCCAAGTCTACCAGCTACTACTAATCCCCCCAGACCACCTGCATATCCTGCTGGGGCCAGTCATGGGACCTAAGAGCATCCTGGGGATCTCAGCTGTCCATGTTCCATTCAGGAGATTTTTTTTTTTTGGTTATGCCCCACCCACTGTCTCTGCCCCATCCCCTATGTTCACCAGCTTCATCTAAGGGCCTCCCCTTAGGAGACGTCATCAGCAAATGTCATCCCTTCCTGCCAGCTTCTCACACTAATCAAACCTGGGGTGCCTGAGCTATAGCTTATGCTTTATCTTGCTTCTGCACAGTGCTGGGCTAGCTTGGACTGATACTTATTTGGTGTACGTTGTGAGAACTCTGGATCTTGACACTCAGCATTTGCTTCACAAGTACATTTATATTATTATGATGAACTGAAAACAACTAATAGTAAACGTTCATCTTGACAGTGATAACTGAACCATGTAAAGACATCTGTTAGATAACATTTGGTCTTATTTGGTTTAATGTAAATACAGGCAAAGTGAAGGAATTTGTTGCCTTCAATTTGTGCAAATATCAGGATTGTTACTGTACTCTGCCTGCTTATGGTTGATTTCAGTGTGGCTTTGGTATGAATTAGTATTGCAAATCCACCAGTCATTTTACCTTTGCTGTCTGTTCTATACACAGCATAGGATACATTACAATGAATATCCAACTTCAACCATGTTTCAGATACTGCTAGTAATTGTAGCTTAGTTTAGACTTGGAATACCACTGATGAAGGTTGTTAAGCCGAAACCGGTATGGAGAATTACAACTTGATTTGCCTACTTTATGGCTTGATTTTGTGCTTTTTTGCCTTTAACACCTGAGTGCTGAAAAATTGTGTCAAATGTTTTGACAGGTAAATACTTGAAGGGGCATTATACTCAATAATTGGTCTAATAAGTGCCAAATAGAGTGAACATTCATATTCCTGGACTGAGATGCCATACCTGTACTAATAAGCTGTGCAAAGAAAAAGGACTTTCTTACAAAAAACGGATACATGGTGATCAAAGGACAGCTCACTGCCTACATATGTTACCAGGTCCCTAACTACTGAATTGATTTTCAGAGGTGTGTTGACAATGTTATAGTTAAAAGGGAAGTCATTCTTTCTGATGGATACTATTATGCATTATTTAAGCAATAACCGATGACATGGTGTGGTATATTGAAGATTTAACCATGGTTGGCGTGGTTTGATCACAAGGGTGAAGCCCAAGTGATTAAATAAAGCCATACATGGGTAAATTTCAATATACCACAACCACGGAGTCAGTTATTGCTATTATACAATGACATTATTTAAGAAAAAAAACTTACTTTTCTTAATGTCTTTGTATAATGACACATTACTGTTCTTCTGCCGGTGGTAGTATACTGCTTCTTTGTGTCGATGTACTGCGCATGTGTATGAGACTTGCATTCCTACACATACCCAGTACATCAGTGCTTTGAAACGGAAGCAACGGAGAAAAGAAAGTCTCCGCTGCTCCATTTTTTTTTTTTTTATTTATTAAAAAAAAGGGGGTTTGGACACTTTATACCAGCGGAAAAAAGTCCGGGCGACTGGACCTTTTTCCATTGGTATATTGTGGGATTTACAATGGGCATGCTGGCTAATCAGCATGCACATTTTGGAATATTAATGGGGGGGGGGGTCATTGTATAATTGCCATTTAATTTGAGTCTATGGTTTTGACACCAACTATTTGTATGGGAACGGCCCTCTTGGAGGATCTTGGTGTCCTCAGGAGAATTAATAATGGACCTAGTTTACAGTCATCAGCAATTATGGTGAGACATAAGCCTTTAACATTGGCTTTCACCTCCAAGAAGTAAATGCCAAAGAGGAATGGCCCAAAGACTGAGCCCTGTGGTACCCATCAAGTAAAAGATCTTTTGAAAGAGATAGAGACACCCGCCCTAATTTCCTGTGTTCTATTTGTGAGACAAATCACTGTGGATTGAGTTACATAAAGACTGACATTTATCTGGGTGAGTTGGTTAGCAATACCTGAGTGTGGAATGGTGTTGAACATCATAGCAAGAGCTAGATATGAGAGTCCCCTGATTTTCCCTCATCCATTGTTTCAGTAACCTTCTTGAAGAAGTCAACCAGGTTGAGTAGGCAGGATCAGCCCTTGAAAAACAAATTGGCTTGGTTCAAGGGTGTGTATGTTGCCTATGCCCTTATTTACTAATTCAATAATGATCCTTTTCTTAGCCTTACAAATGAGGCTCATCAGCCATATGGGTCTATAGTTACCTGGGTCTGTTGATGCCCCAACTTTGTGCAGGGGCATGAACTGTTGTTGCCCTCCATTTTTCTAGCACTTAACGTCTTTGTAGGCTAATATTGAGTAATCTCTGTAGAGAGTTTGAGAGGTCATGTTTCAGGCTAGCCAGTAGGCATCATGGCTTTGGATAGTGTCATGAGGATTTGATCTTGGGTGATTGGGGGGGGGGGTGACATAGATGTGTGCATGTTATCTGGGAATATTGGAGGGTAGGGGGATGAAGTCTGAACTAAATTTATCCACTAGCAGATTTTCTATGTCCTCTGTGTCTGAGTAGGAGGTATCAGTTACTATTAGCTCTGCATAGTGCTGGGCATTATTTCAGAGGTTTCTAACATTGTTAAAGAAAGCTTTGTGATTGGCTTTAGCCTGGGTGACTATTTTTTCCTCCTATTTGGCTTTACTTGATTTGATCAGGGAATGGAGTTCCTTATTTACTTTAGCAAGAACATTTTTGGTATGTTGGGAGATAGATTTATTTTTACATGCAATGAAAAATTTTTGTCCGGTTGTAAAGCCTGTTTATATTTGGGCTTCACCACAGGGGTTTATTTTTCAGTTTGGCATTGTATTTACTTCAGAGGGGTAAAAATGCCCATATCCAGCTATTTACTTGACCACAAAATTGACAATAAAGAATGCAGCATACACAACTGGGTCATCAAGATGGGAGGAGATACTGAATTTATCCAGGTCAACACTCAGCTTAAATAGATCAGCCTTATCAAAATCTCTAAATATTGAGCTATTTGAATGTGCTTTTGACTTCATAATATAGTGAATATGGCTGATTTATGGCAAGAGTTGGCTAAGGAGGGAGTTACAACTGGTACAAAATAGAGCTGTCCCATATTTGTAAGGACCAAGTCCAGGATTTAATCTCTTTTTCTTTTTCTTTCAGCTGTTCCCATTAGGGGTTGCCACAGTGGGTCATTTGTTTCCATTTCTTCCTGTCCTCTGCATCTTGCTCTGTCACACCAACCACCAGCATGTCCTCTCTCATCACATCCATAAACCTTATCTTAGGCCTTCCTCTTTACCTCTTACCTGGCAGCTCCATCCTTAGCATCCTTTTCCCACTATACCCAGCATCCCTCTTCAGCACATGTCCAAATCAGTGTAATCTTACCTCTCTGGCTTTGTCTCCAAACCTTCCAACTTGAGCTGACCCTCTAATATACTGATTCCTAATCCTGTCCATCCTCATCACACCCAGTGCAAATCTTAACATCGTTAACTCTATCACCTCATTCTCAGATGCCTGTTTTTTCATCAGTGCCACCGTCTCCAACCCATATAACATAGTTGGTTTCACTACCCTCTTGTAGACCTTCCCTTTCACTCTTACTGGTACCCATCTATCACAAATCACTCATCACACTCTTCTTCACCCACTCCACCCTGCCTGTAGTCTCTTCTTCACCTCTTTTCCATACTCACCATTACTCTGAACTGTTGATCCCAAGTATTTAAATTCATCCACCTTTGCCAACTCTACTCCCTGCATCCCCATCATTTCTCTGTCCTCCCTCTGATTCACACACATATATTCTGTCGTAATCCTGCTGATCTTCATTCCTCTCCTCTCTAGAGCAAACCTCCACCTCTCCAGGATCTCCTCAACTTGTTCCCTGCTCTCACTGCAGATCACAATGTCATCCACAAACATCGTAGTCCACTGAGACTCCTGTCTGATCTTCTCTGTCAACCTGCCCATCACCATTGCAAATAAGAAAGGGCTCAGAGCTGATCCTTGATGTAATCCCACCTTCATCTTAAACGCATCCATTACTCCTATCACAGACCTCACCATTGTCACACTACCCTCATACATAGCCTGTATCACTCTTACATACTTCAGACATACTTCAGACATACTGCCTCATACGATACCACAACTCCTCTCTAGGCACCCTGTCATATGCTTTCTCTATGTCCACAAAAACATAATGCAACTCCTTCTGACCTTCTATATACTTTTCCATCAACATTCTCAGAGCAAATATTGCATCTGTAGCACTCATTCCTTGCATGAAACCATACTTCTGCTCACTAATCATCACCTCCCTTCTTAACCTAGCTTACACTACTCTTTCCCATAACTTCATGCTGTGACTGATCAATTTTATCCCTCTGTAGTTACTACAGCTCTGCACATCACCCTTATTCTTAAAACTTGGTACCAAAACACTTTTTCTCCATTCCTCAGGCATCCTCTCACTTTCCAAGATTTCATTAAACAATCTGGTTAAAACCTCCACTGCCATCTCTCCTAAACACCTCCATGCTTCCATAGGTATGTCATCTAGACCAACATCATTTCCATTCTTCATCCTGTCCTTACTTCCTCCTTGCTAATCTGTTGCAATTCCTGATTCACTATCCCTACATCATTCAACCTGCTTTCTGTCTCAGTCTCTTCATTCATCAGCCCCTCAAAGTACTCTATCCATCTGCTCAACACACTCTCCTCACTTGTAAGTACATTTCCCTTACTATCCTTTATCACTCTTACCTGCTGCACATTTTTCCCAGCTTGGTCCCTCTGTCTAGCCAGTTGTTACAGGTCCTTTTCTCCCTCCTTAGTGTCCAACCTTTCATACAGCTCTTCATATGCCTTATCCTTAGCCTTCGCCATTTCTCTCTTCACCATATGCCTCATCTCCTTATACTCCTGTCTATTTTCTTCATCTCTCTGACAATCCCACTTCTTCTTCTCCAACCCCTTTCTCTGTATACTCTCCTGTACTTCCTCGTTTCACCACCAGGTCTCCTTGTCCTCCTTCCTCTGTCCAGATGTCACACCAAGCACCTTTCTAACTGACTCCCTTACCAGCTCTGCTGTAGTCACCTAGCTATTCGGTAACTCTTTACTGCCATCCATTGCCTGTCTTAACTCTTCCCTGAACTCCACCACATAATCAACCTTTTTCAACTTCCACCATTTGATCCTTGGCACTGCCTTCACACTCCTCCTCCTCTTCTTGATCACCAATGTCATCCTATAGACCACCATCCTATGCTGCCTAACTACACTTTCTCCTGCCACCACTTTACAGTCTCCAATCTCCTTCAGACTGGCCCTCCTACATAGGATGTAATCCACCTGTGTGCATCTTCCTCCACTCTAGTATGTCACCTTAAGCTCCCCCCTCTTCTTAAAATACATAGTCACCACAACCATGTCCATCCTTTTCACAAAATCCACTATCATCTGACCTTCTGCATTCCTCTCCTTAACACCATACCTACCCTTCAATTCCTCATCCCCTCTGTTCCCTTCACCAACATGCCCATTGAAATCTGCTCCAATCACCACTTTTTCACCCTTGGGTACACTCACCACCACTTCATCCAACTCACTCCAAAATTTTCGCACACCCAACTTGCAGAGAATATGTACTAACAACATTCATCATCACACCATCAGTGTCCAGCTTCATAAACATCACTCTATCTGACACTCTTTTCACCTCCAAAACACTCTTGGCATACTGTTCCTTCAGGATAACCCCTACCCCATTTCTCCTCGCAGCCACACCATGATAGAACAATTTGAAACCACCTCCAATACACCTGGCCTTACTCCCCTTCCATCTGGTCTCTTGCACGCACAATATATCAACCTTCCTTTCCTCCGTCATATCAGCCAGCTCTCTCCCTATACCAGTCATACTGCAAACATTCAAAGTTTCTACCCTCACTACCACATTCCTAACCTTCCTCCTCTCTTCCTGCCTTCGGGCATGCCTTCCCTCTCTTCTTCTCCTTCGGCAAACAGTAGCCTAATTTCCACCAGCACCCTGTTGGCTAACAGTACTGGTGATGGTTGTTGTTAACCTGAGCCTCAACCGATCCGATTTGGAAATCTGTATTGTTCTCCACATATGTCTTTTGGCAAAAGTTTGCCCTTCCTGACATAACCCTTCCCATTTATCCAGGCTTGGGACTGGCAC
>NC_056744.1:751696565-751771565 GCF_019279795.1 Protopterus annectens
AGCACTTTTGCAAGGAAGAGTGGGAAAATATTGTCAAGTCAAGATATGCCATGCTGATAGATGCCTGCCCAAGAAGACTGAATGTTGTAATTAAACCAAAAGGTGCTTCAGCAAAGTATTAGTTTAAGGGTGTGCACACTTATGCAACTAACTTATTGTATGTTTTTTATTTTTTTATATTTTTCCCCTAACAGGTTTGTTTGTTTTTTCAATTGAATTGTATAGGTTATAGGTCACATTAAAGGAGGGAAAAGTTTTGAAATGATTTATTGTGGTCTCATTTTTTTATATCACAAAAACCTGGCATTTTAACAGGGGTGTGCAAAGTTTTTATATCCACTGTATATATATATATATATATATATATATATATATATATATATATATATATATATATGTGTGTGTGTGTGTGTGTATATATATATATATATATATATATATATATATATATAGAGAGAGAGAGAGAGGATAGTTAATATGAGTGTTATACACATAATGGTACACTTGCAGTATGGAACATAAAAATATCAATCTAAAAAGATTGAAACTCAAAATATTGAAAACAAACATACAAATGCAGATGGTCTTGTGTGTGTATGTATATACATATATATATACATATCTATATATATATATATATATATATATATATATATATATATATATATATATATATATATATATATATATATATATATATATATATATATATATAAATATATACATATATAAGTAAATATATGTATATAAATATATATATATATATATATATATATATATATATATACACACACACACACACACACACACACACACACACACACACACACACATACACACACACACATGTCTATAGTTATATCGGGTCTATATTATATATTTGAAGCTTCAAAATTTCGAATCTCATATGTTTGGCAACATATGAGTGAAACTTGAATCTTCAAATATATAATAAAAACGTAAAAAAAAAAAACTTACCTTAATGCTCTGAGCAGGGGGGCAAGCCCCCCTGCACCCCCCTACTTAAATATACTAACTCCAGGACCGCACTTCAGTGCAGAAAAGGAAAATTTTCCCATTCTGCACGTTTTCCCATTCTGCGCGTATGGAGCCATTGCCTTTCACCTTCGAACTTTTCAAAGTTCGATGATATGGTGTCGACCATATGACATTCGAACTTTGAAACATTTGATAATTTAATAGGGACCCATTATATCTCTATCTATCTATCTATCTATCTATCTATCTATCTATCTATCTATCTATCTATCTATCTATATACATGGGTTTATGGTATATTACCAAGCAGTTACTTTAAATTCTGTCCTCCAATAGAAAATAGGAGGACAGAATCAGTGAAGAAATCCACTTCAATAAATGTGAGAGTTTTTGCAGGTAGGGCAGGTCCCCTGGCATCTCCCACAACCATGATGACTTAAATATACCAACTTCAAGATTGCACAGTAGCAGAGAAAGGGGGAAATTCCCCTGTTGCCAATATTTAACGATCTCATTAAAATGCAATTCTATTCCTTTTTCTCAAACTGCATTACAATTGATAAGTTTACTTCTAATAAAATGCATCTGAAAAGAATGCACTTTTACCATGTCTGGGTGATCCTCCCATATAGATGTAATATCTCTCTCTCTCCATATATATCAACTAAAGATGGTCATGCATTAGTAGCTTGAGACACATTTGCTCGCTGTCACGTGCTCAAAAAAAGCAAGTGCATAAACTCCCACTAGCCCGATCTCTAGTTTTAATATAGCCCTTTCGGACACCTGGCCCTCTAAAACTGTATAGCCCTACCAAAACATAAACTCTAACCCTAAAACTCCCACCACTTCCCAACCCAAATCCTCATTTCCTTACCCTAAAACTCCACTCTTCTCCCATCCCTAACCCTAAAGTCTGTTATCACTCCCTAAACATAAAACTCCCCTCCAACTCCCTAAACCTAAAACTCCCTTCCCGGAACCCAAACTTAAAGCTCCCTTCCTTCTCCTAAACCCAAACTCCCATACCACTCCATAAAACTACCTTCCCATTTCCTACCCCTGAAATCCCCCTCTTGCTCCCTCTCCATAGATAATTGCCTGAAATCATATTTGAGTTTTGCACAAGTAGCAGACTACACAAGCTACAGGACACTCATGTCTCTGGCTTTGAGACAGTGTTTTTTGAACACCTGGGACTTATACGCTTGTATTGTTCCCATACATCTCTCTCTCTCTCTCTCTCTCTCTCTCTCTCTCTCTCTCGCTATATATGTAATGCATGCATGCATAGCTTTCTGGTGTTTTGTTGTGCATCTTCATACCAGCACACAGGCTTCCTGTCACAAAACTATAAAGTAATACTAATATGACACACACTAATGTGGATGTTCTCTTGAGTACTTACAGTTATATAGATGTCACACCCTGAACCTCCCATTGTGCAGTGATTATTTCCATGATATCCTCCACAGTAGCCCTTTTTAAGGTAGCAATATGAACATCCAACTTCTCACAACAGTATAGTACCCTGGTCCATACATGTTTGCCATCCCTCTCTGTTTGCCACCTGTGAAGGCAAGAAACAAGGTTTTCTTCCTACATACATTTGACACAGCACACTCTCTGGGTCTTCACCTCAGCACACTATACTAATCACAACACAAAAACAAACACATTCCTTTTGCAATTGGTCAGCAAATGTATGCTGTCCCTAATCTCAACCTTAATTCTGTAGGAACATGTGTTTTCTGTGATCAGTGTTTGCCAAACTGACAGCCACTTTCACCAGTCATGTGGAGCTACTCTTTTTCCACTGTTGTGCAACCATGGAGCTGGAATAAATAAGTTCAAAGGGCGTGGGGGTCACCCTCCACAGGTGCCACACAGGCTTGGCCTTCCTGCATAAAAAAGCTTTTGTTTGTGTTTGCTGAAAGTGGCTTTCAACATTTTTTTTTAGCTGTTCTGTTCACTGGACAAATAACATTTGGTAAATAATCATGATTCTGCCCTTGCCTCTAAGCCCAAACCTACACATTACCTTACAAAAATCCTTTCCCTGACAGTACCACCACTATACAAGACACTCACATGGACTTTTTATACAGAAGCACATGAGAATACTAAAAATATACCTTTACCTAACCAGCAAACACACTCCCACCTGTAATATCAAAAGTGTCTGGGTATCCCAAAGTTTCAGCATTAACACATCATAACCAAAAGCAAGCTCTAGTCTAAAAACCTAGCATTCAACAAAGGAAAGCAGTGCATTGTGTCAAAAAGTCAGCATTCAGCAAATGAACTTCAACCATATCTATATTTGTGTATGTGTGGGGGTATGAATGCAAGTAGTAATTATTTTAGCTAGTTAGCTAGTTAGCTAGTTAGTTATTTAATTTGTTAATTGGGTAGGTGAGCTGGTTTTGCTGACACTTTTTAAACACAAGTTGGATCAGTGTGACAAGGTGACACATTTAATATTTAATCAAGTTACAACACTTTTTAGATGCAGTTACATTGCAGGTACAATTAGGCACATTAATACTGCCATGTCTGTATACTACCGAGGTACAGACCTATTTAAATAAGTAATTTCAAGGTAGGAAAATTGCATCATGCTGCTCCAGTAATCTTTGCATAGTTAATGCAGTTTCTGAAATGGATAGTACATGCATAAAATGTATATTCACATGGAATCTAATCAGGTATTAAGAGAGTATCTGAAAACAAGTTTAAACAATTATATAGTATGATAGTTTGTAAGAATAACAATGAGAAACCTTTCAGGTTTACAAGGGAGATGGATTATGTGTTTATTAGGAAACCTTTTATAAGTGTTTTGTGATAAGCTAGTGGTGACTGAGAGAAACCTGAACATTTAGTGCAAATGACTGACTAGGGATGTTTTAAAGTTTCTTGGGAGGGAGGATTGAGTATAAAAGTTTACAGGGATGCCATTCTATACTACAGGCCCTGTGATAGAGAAGATCCCTTCTGTTGTATACAAAGTAAGTTGAGGTCTTGCAGTACCCGGTGCTTGTTTTCTTAATGTTTATGTGCTTTCCTTAGTTCTTAGCTTTGTTGTCAGGGAAGAAAATAAGTCATTATCCTTAAGGTTATACAGTGTGGTTTTAAGAATGGATGTGGCATGCTCAGAAATTGTAAGGGTTGTCTATTTTCAGTAAGTAGCAAATAGTCTGTGCATTAATGCAAGGCATTTATGAAATAACAAAGTTTGTATTGTGCTTTTTGAACTTTCTGGTTTGTGATCTTATTGCCAAGGGTAATTAGTGGGAGCCCATGTTCTTATTTTGGGTGTTACAAATTTTTCATTATGTTGTTCAGGTATATGGAGGAAGGTAGCTTTTAATTTATTTCATGTTTTATGTTCTTATTATTTTTGTCATTAATTATCCCCCATAAGCAGCCAACTTGTTTTGTACCCTGTGGTCTGAGCTGTCTTAGTTGTTTGAGTGAGTCACCTTCAAAGTCATAGATCTGCTATACCTCAGGGGCAGGGGCCCACTGGGGCCCACTGATATCCATGGACATGTTTTGCTGTTTTTCCTTGCCAGAAGGATGCTCTATCTCTACAAATGAAATAGCTTTACCACTTCCAGGCACTGGTACTAGGGAGTACCCACTCCCAAAATAATACCCCACAGTCTCACCCATTGCATATCTTCACTCTGGTTTTCTCAGCTGTACATCTCCACTGCGCAGCAAGCAATGTCCACCCCTGCTAGCACATTATCTCATCCCTCACACCAAAGAAAGTGAGAAGTGAAGTCCTGACATTCCTTTTCATCCCTCAATCCAGCTCCAACACTTTCCCAATATTCTAATCAAGCTCTGATTGCTGGGTCATAGTCATGACTTTATATGTCTATGCCAGTAGAATTGGCTTGCTGGAATATGATAGTTGCTGAATTCTAGAGGTATATTTAAGGTGGATGTAAACACAGGAGATTTTTTTATTCTGCATGAAAGTTGAGAGACACATTTTGGTTGAATCGGATGCCAATGGTTTATAATTTTCCATTGCAGCGGTTTATTGTTCTAGGGGGTAAGTTACTTCAGTTGGATTGTTCTTTTCTAACTGTTGAGTCATCTTGGAAAGCATGGTGTCTGGTGTACATGAATTTACTCTTGCCTTGTGGTAATGGAAGAAGTTATGGCTGTGGATAAATCACATTTGGAGATGATTCTAAAGGTGGCTACTGTTTGTTCCTGAAACGAGCAAGAGGAAGACATCAGCATAGAGGATTATTTTATGATGTAAGAGATCTGCAGGTAGAGAATTAATGACAATTAAGAAGAGTATAAGTACTGATGTGGAGTCCTGAGGGAATCCTGAGCATATTACAGCAGTTCTCTATTAGGATTTATTAAAGCTGACTTTTACTTGCTTATTATTCAAGTAGATTTTGTACCAACTGGTTGCTGTCTTTACAAATTCTATGCTTTCTAGATTTGATAGCAGCAGATCATGACACATAAGATAAAAGACTCTAAGTAAGTCAGTTAAAACTGCCCTTGTAAGTTATCTTCATTGAAGTTATTAAAACTGTTATCAATGGCTGAGAAGAGTGCTGTTTTTGTGTTAAGTGATGGTCAGAGTTATGTTAAGGATTACTTAACATGGTATCATAATCTATGCATGATAACATTTGAATGTAGATTATTTTTTAAGTACCTTTCTTAGTTGATATGGGTTGAATACAGGATGACTCTGGTGAGGCACAGTGGACTTATTTAAGCAATAACCCACAGATGGGTGTGGGTAATGCTGGATTTACCCATGGTTGGTGTGGTTTGGTCACAAGAGCAAAGCCCGAGTGACCAAACAAAGGCAACTGTGGGTAAATCCAGCATTGTCCACACCCAGCCGTGGGTTATTACTATGATATAATGACATTATTTAAGAAAAAAAATACTTACTTTTCTTAAATAATGTCATTGTATAATGACTCGGTGCTACCCTTCCGCAGGTATCCTGGGGCATTTCTGATGTACTGCAAATGCGTAAGGGTCGTGTTCCCCACGCTTACACAGTACATCAGTGCTGTGCAGAGGTAGTAATGTACAAAGGAAGATTTCCATTGCTTTTTAAGTATCTCGCTATGTTAAACAAGTTTAACATAGTGAGATATCTTTAAAAAAAGCAACCGAGAAAGGAAGATCTCCGTGCCTTTTTTTTAAAGCTATCTCGCTATGAAAACTGTGGGATTAAAAATATGGCACATATTAATGCCCACAGCATATGTAAATAACAAATACATTCTTACCATTTATGTCAGGGCCATCTTTGATGGATCCTATGACTATTTTCAGAATCTTCACCAGTAGCAGTCTAAGCCTTTCTGTCAGGACAATCATGCACTTAAGAGTACAATGTCAGTGGTCATTTGCACACTTTTGTGTCATCTACTGACTACATAAGTGTAGCTGGACACTATGTCAGCTGGTATAAGAAGCATACTTTCAAGAAATAACAGTGAAGATATTGCTCATACAACACTAACGTTAACATACTTGCCAAGATTACAGGAACTCCAACACTACCGCTTAGATAGAGGTGCCACCCACATATTGCAATAGTGTAGGGGTATTTGCTAGTTAATGAGGAAGGTCATATTCTAACTGATTCAGTAAGACTATCTGTTATATCTAACATCAAAGACTCTCCTTGGTGGGTCTTTCTGATGGGTTGTTTAAATGTATTTTTCCTGTTTGCTAACTGCAGCATTCTTACTGATGATTATCTCTAGTAGATTGTGTGGTTTACCTGTAGGGAAGTAATGTTTAGGTGAAGTTGTATGCCTTTAACTAGTTCTTTTAGTTGCTAACAGATTCTTACATGATCATTTTAAGATGGTCAAATATAAATCCAGCACATATAAGAGCTGAATCATCTGCATATTGTACGATAGTAGCAGCACCTGTTATCTTGTACTTATCATTTTGGGTATATTAAAAAGTAGGGTATCAAGTAACGATACTTCGGGGACTCTGACTGTAGCGGGCTGTTATAAAGAGTGGATGCCTTGCATACAGCTCTCTCTTCATTAATAGAAGGAGTGAATGGCAAAAAATGCATCATTGTGGTATAATATCTTTGTAATACCCACAAAAAACATTCTTGGATATACAGTTACCTGACTTTTCCAACCCCAAGACCTATGTATCCCACAGATATTTACAAGCTCACATAAACTCTTCTATATCTGTGAATTCATCAGTTTCCGCACAATGAAAAAGCACTATTTCTAAATCAAGTAACAGCTTTTTTTGTTGTTGATTAAGGTCACTGTGGTTGAGTATTTTACTATCATCAAAATGATACAACCTTGGGGCTAGAATAATATAACTAGGAGGTAAAGAGGGATGGAGACCACTGTATAGGATATGGGGGAAGATTACCCTCCCATACCAAAAAGCATTTTCTATCCAAACCAGACTGTCAGTGGTATGAGTGTCAGAACACTGGGGGTTGATAATGCTATCAATGCAATGACAGAGTTCATTGTCACACAGCCAAGACAGAATCAACATTACACTCTCTAATTCAGACAATGTCTCCTTTCCAGCAACCTGGCATAGACTTTCCTTGGGAGGATAAGAAGCATGATTCCTCTATTCTTAAAGCATAACTTCATACCTCCCTTTTAAAAATGGGGACTACCATCCTATGTTGCCATTCCTGAAGTAGTAACCCACCTTCCTCCATTCAGCATTGAAAAAAGCATATTATTCACAGTAACCCAAATATCTAGTGCCTAAGTATTTCCAGCTAGATATCATCTACTCCATACAGCCTTACTACTGGGAAACCTTTTAATTACTACATTGACCTCATTAACAGAAATGGACCAGAACTCATCAATTACTTGTAGCCGTGCTTCCTTAAAGGAGGCTGTGCCCAGTTGACTCAGTTCTCAAAGTGTTCCTTTCAGCTCTCAAAAATGTCCATAGTCAAGGTCATTCCTTCTCGACTTTTGCTAACAAACACCTGTGCAATGTCATGCAGCCCCACCTCCCTCCATGTTGCCAAACAGTTTGGCAAAACCTCTTTGATATAATGCAAATGTTATTCTCCATAACCTCTCCAAATTCCTCTGTCCCTATGACCATCACTTTGAACACTGCTACACCTGCTGATTCCTAGTTGCCAATACTTATCAATTAAATGGCTACTGCTCAGGAAAACCACCTGAGTATTGCTGATTCATGGAATTTCAGCCAGCAGATAGAGTCTAACAAACTTTATAGTTTTTTTTTCTCCAATTTCTGAATGTTATTCCATTTTTAAGAAGATCAAATGACTAAATGCATAACCACAAGCCTGTGTGTAAAATAAAAAAAATATGCTGATTGATAGTGTAGGACTGCAGAACACTTATGGAAATGTGATTATGGTATTAGCCTTATTAGCCTAATCAAATCTTCATTTAAAACTAATGTTGAAGAAAAAGCCTTTTCTAAGCCGGGGCACCCACCCCCCTCCGAAGCCACATGCCTACTGATGTAAAAAAATCAAGAAACTACTGAACAATTTAAGAAAACAATGAGATATCACCTTCAGACAGAATTTAAATGTGACTGCTATCATAACAGCGGTTAATCTCTGTTTACAACTGTATATACAATATAGCATGCCAAAGTCAAAAAATTCAATAGCATGATTTAAATGAGTGAAATGCATTGCCTTTGTTTATATTGCGAATACATATAATCTTTCTCTTATGTTAAAGAATGTATAGACTTGCATCTTGCAATTGTAAGACAATCCCCCGGATTTACAATTCCTCAGTGCAGGACTATCTTAGTCCTGCATGGAGGCAGCTGTTTAGGAGCACCAGGCATAGTAATGAGGTGTGCTGTTTGAGCTAATAGTCTTTTACACTGAGCGTGTAAGAGAGCAGGGGGCGTGTCTGAGAGCAGAGCTCTCAGAATATACACGCCCCCACAATGAAGATCAGCAGAAAAGGGTCAGAAATGAGCGAGACCGCTCATAGGTGTCCGCATATCCCCACCAACAGCCCCCCTTGTGTACAACAGCAACAGTATACATAAATTAAATGAACAAACCCTTTATTTTTTATAAAAATCCCATTAAAGCTAACCATAGGTGTGCGGGTGTGCCCATCGCTTAGCTACGGTTAAGGCAGCTTAAATGGCTGAAGAGGATAACAAGGAAGATATATGCAAATGAAGTAGCATAGCAATAGTGTAGTGGGCAGAGCATTCACCTTACGAGCAGGCATTCCCGCTTTGAGTCCCACTGCAGCACATTCCATTTTCCATGGCAAAGCACATTATGATCAATATTTATGTTGCAAAACCCACTAAATAACATATATTTATGAAATGGAGTACTGCAGCAAATGCACATGTGAGGTGTCAGTGTCATAATGAATAAAGCACTAGTAAGCAGGTGTAAGCACCAATAAGCAGTAGTAAGCATATTTAAGCACTAGTAAGTGAGTTTAACCCTGTCTGCACAGCGGTAAGCAATGCCTACACTCGTTAAGCAATCCTGAAGCTACCTCTCTGTTAGCAGATGTAACTGCAGGTTGGCAGTGCTTACAGTTGTGCAAACCCACGCAAACACGCTTACAAATGCTCAAAAGTGCTTTAATCACTCTGTAACCAATGGCCCTTATTCTGGCCATCAACAAAATAAACAGCCATGTAAGTCTCAAACCCAGGACCCTATACACCATAGTTAACCACCAAGCCATCACAGAAGTACAGATGAATGAGCTATCAGCAAACAAGTATTCACCATAGTAAAACCAAACTGAACCTGTGAAATGAATCAGTATACAGACATATGTGCCTTAACCCACTACATAACATAAATATGTGAACCGGAGTACAGCAGTAAGGTTAGAAGTCAGGTGCAATTGTAATAGAGTGTTGAAGTGCCCAATAAAACACAAGAATCCCATACAGTGTACGTACATATGAATCATGGATACCAGACATACATATAAGATGTAATGAATAATAACTCAATGCCAAAAAGGAATTATAATGCAAAGTCTAATGTAAGCAACGCTAAGCACTGCACAGGCCAGCTTAGGAGGTGTAAGCAATGTGTAGGCCAGCTAACTCAATGTGCCCGGTGTTATATCCCTTTAAATAATGCCAACCCTAGGTAAGGGTTTGCCCATAGCGTAGCCTATTCAAAACCAGCCAATAATGGAAAAGTGTTGGAAATCAGCCCTACTTAAACCCAAGAGGTGAGAATACATCTCATAACTAGTTGTAGCTTCCCCTTGTAGGCACAATGGCAGTAAGGGGAGAAGGTGTACGCTTCCAGCCACAGCAATGGTGCATCCAGGAGTCCAAGGTCATGGCAGGACTCCTTGTCAAAGACCATGATCAAGGCCAGTACCAGGGCTCCCAATATAAGGTGGAGGCCTGGGACCACCTCACCCATGACCTCACCAGTGCCACTGGCATACACTGAACTGGTGAGCAGGTCAGGCATCACTATGCCGACCTGAACCGGCGTAAGGGGGGCCTCTTGGAGGAGTGGTTCCAAGAGGGTAGAGCATCAAGGGATGTTCCAGTCATGTGTAAGTATCGCCCTACTATGTGTGTAATAATTGTAGCTCAGGTATATCATGGGTAGGTATGGCTAAATATTCCTCTTATGTACCCCACAGCTGCAATGGAGCGGGCCGCAAACCAGGAGGCCCACATCAGTCACCTGGCGAGGTTGCGATGCAAGGCAGGTCAGTAATACTCATGAAATTACTTTCATAGGAAATAAAACTAAAAGTAGTAGTAAAGTAATTGCCTGTATAAAACCTGTATAATTCAAGGCAAGTACTGCATACACTAGAGATTTTGGCAGGAAGAGTCTCATATTGTTTGTATGTCCATAAAAGTGTAATAGCCTGAAAATAAAGGTCTAACTGCATGTGTATACTCTGGTATCATATGGTAATGTATATTAGCAACCATGTAATAGTACTGTAGTATTAAGCACTGTTACCCACACTGTGCACCATAAATTGAATGTGTAGGAATGCCTGTATATGACAGATGTAATCCCCAGAGGCCATTTAGTACAACGTAGAGACACATAGACAGAAAACAGGGAAAATGCAGATAACAAAACCTGAATAGCACATGCAACTGAGATGTGAACTGTTGATTTTTAGCACAAACAGCCATGGTTCAAATAATGCCAGTGGTAGTACTCTGCATACAGAATCATGCCCTACAACTGCACAGAAATGGCCAGAATGTCCAGTAAAGTGGCCCATATCTGTTGCCCAACAACCTGTCCCCCTGGGGAATCAGTGGGATGATCCCAGACATACAGGCAACAAACAGAAAATACAACTGATTGACACACAAAGCTGGCACACTATCAACTCCACAATACCTTATGAGACTAAGAAGCCATGTCTGTCCCATTTACACTCCAACTTGTCAAGCTGTAGTCAGAGTGTGTACAGTAACAGAGTGAGATGTATGTGCATAATAGTAATGTGGAATCTGGTACTGTGTGTGGGAATATTCAGGTAGTGCTAATAAACATTTCTCCCACAGGTCTGTCAGATACCAACACTGCGCCTAGAAATAAAAGAATGATACCCAGTACTGGTACTGTTTACATTGGTATTGTAAGGCAGTGCAACTGATGCAGTTGCTCTGAATAATGAGGTATTACACATCACTGTCACCCACACTGTCCTACAACATATAACTGCCTAAGAAATCTGTATAAGAGTGTTGTAATACAAGGTCAGAATGCAAAAGCACAGGGGATTAATAAGACAGAAAGCAGATAGGAGATATACAGCAATATCTATATAGCAGACACAACTGTGATGGACAGTGTTTAAGTTGTAGCAGACACAGCCATGGTCTGAATCCTGGGAGTGGATGTAGGCTGCATACAGAATCATAACCCACAACTGTACAGATGAGGCCAGAATGTCCAGTATATGGGCCCATATCTGCTGCCTGTCCCCTTATCCCCCCGGTAAGTCTGTGGGATGATCCTAGATGTTTATCCAGCAAACAGGGAATACAAGTGATTGTCAAACACCTATGAGAACAGACCAGTCACTGTAGCAAACCCCAAAACTATTAGGAGAGTAATATTTCAAGTATGTCCTGTCTACACTCCCATGTTGTCAAGCTGTGACCAAAGTGTGTACAGTAACAGAGTGAGATGTATGTGCATAATACTAATGTGTAATCTGGAACTTTGTGTGGCAACAATCAGGTAGTGCTAACAAACATTGCTCCCACAGGTACGTCAGATACGAACACAGTGCTGAGAAATACAGACCATTATAACCTGTACTGGTACTGTTCACTCTGGTATTGTAGGGAATTGTGAGTGTTGCAATTTCTCTGAATAATAAAGTATCACTGATCACTGCCACCCATACTGTGCTACAAAATATAACTGTGTATGAAAGCATGTATATATGTTTATGTGTGAGGTCACTAAAGGTGGAAGAGGGAAATATTCTAGATATGTCCCGGTACACCAGCATGTGGTCAACACATGGCCAGAGTCTGTACAGAAAGTGTTGTTTAGCTATGTGAACAACATCAACCCAGAATGTGGAAGTATGTGTAGAAACAGTTAGTTAGTGTTAACAAACATTCCGTCTACAGGTACACCAGGTAAGAGGTGTTTACTGCAGATAAAACCAGATCATGTGTAACGATGACAACAGCCATCACTGTCCAAACTAAGGCTATAGTGCAGTGTAGTAAGACTTGTAAGGTACAGATAGCAGCACTAACTAGGAAAGTAATGTGGACTGCAGGAATATACTAGTTAATTTAGATCTTTCTCTCCGCCCTACCATATCTCCAACAATAATAACATACCCACCCCAACTGGTATGTAATGTCTCCTATGTTCTGATACTGTCCAATTGTTTGATTAATATATTAATGGTTCCCATGCATGTGCTATATTGAATTATTCCAACATTGGTGGCATGGTGCCATCAATGTACCTGCATGCTGTTCTTATTATCACTGTAGTCCCATATATGCATGTTTTCTGTTTGCTATGCAACTGTTCCGTATCTGGTGTCTGGGTTAATGAGAATATCTATGCATGCTGTTATACCTAACCATGGAATGTGTTGACTATTACTAACCCACATAAGATGATGAAATCTAAACACTATAGCATACTTGGGAGGGCCGGTCCCAGCAGACCCACCTGTCCCACCTCAGCTGACCGTGGCACTGGGCACCAGCATGTCTGGGGCCCAACCTGGGACCTTCCTGTCCGTTGGTCCTGCACCACCTTCGGATGAAACCACCTCAGGGGATGGGGCTAACCCCCCCCCCCGGGAGTGGGTGTGGACAGGCACCTGTCACCCGTCGTCATTGTGGTGCGTAGAGAGATCAACCAGCAGTTTGGTGATCTTCTACACCAGCTCAAGGGCTGCGTGTCGTGAATAGAGAGTCAGCCTGGCTCTGCGACTCAGCCCCAGCACAGCCACCTTCGGGGCTGTGAAGGTGCAGTGGTGACTGCCTATGGGTGGGGACCTCAGTCCCACTGTTTCCACTAGGGGCTCATGGGCTTCCGATTTCCCAACACCTCTCCCCATCAAGGTGTTTACCCACCACATGTGTCATATACTGCCCCTGTATGTGTCTTGTTTGTCTTGTCTGTTAACCTGCCCAACCTACCTCCCCAAATATACCTACTATCCCTCCCCAACATCCCACTCTCACCGGAAAAAAAAGGGTAATCTGTTCCCCAAAAAAATCTCGCCCCATACATAATTGTCCATTTCGCACACATGTCCAATGGGCATGTAATATGGTCTAAATGGCTTAACAACATATTATTGTCGTCCTCACCCTTCTCTCAGGGGTATAAGTGTCCAAATCTACCTCCAAATTCAGTGTATATGCACAGCTGTTGCTGTAGAAGAAATGTGTTTGATTTAAGTGTTTTGCCTTTTTGAGTCCCTGGCTATTTTCCCTACTGTCTTTCCCTCTTTGTGCCCCTTTTTTCACCACTTTCCTATCAACCCCTTTTTCTTTTCTTTTAAAGAAATTAGCGCTGGGGTAAGCGGGAGTAAGCACTTTTAAGCAGCAGTAAGCGGGTTTAAGCCTATTTGCATGGGGGTAAGCAATGCCTACACAGGTTAAGCAATTTAGAAGCTAAATGAGTATAAGAAACTGTAACCGGAAGTTAGCAGTGCTTAGCTCCATGCAAACCAGCGCAAACCCGCTTACAACTGCTCTAACGTGCCTTAAACACTCTGTATTCAACGGCCCATGTCCTGCCCAGCAATAAAATAAACAGCCTCTGTAAGGCTCAAACCCAGGGCCCTGCACACCATAGCCAAAGTGATTTACCACAAAGCCATCTCAGATATACATAACCCTGATGTTTTCAAAAATTTATCATCCAGCTCAGTCATTCCACAGTACAGAGAATGTATTCCAACATTTAGATGAATGTGTGTGTGTGTGTAAATATATTAATATCTAAACAGATCCAACATATCTATATATGTAGATATATATATATATATATATATATATATATATATAAATATATACATATATATAAATATATATGAACATATATACATGCAAATGCCTACATCTATAGATATGTATGTCTACGTCTATATGTCTAAATATATATGGTAGGTTATATATATGTCAGCAGATATATATATATATATATATATATATATATATATATATATATATATATATATAGGTATATATGGACATACATCTGTAGATAACAATGGGGAAATTACAAAAACATATATGTCCACGTGCAACATTAATGGGGTTGAGAGGCCCCAAACAATATACGTCTTGTACGAATAGGTATACCCTCCCCACAGCCAAACACATCCCCCCTGCAATACACTACCAAGTGTTGCAGATCTCATAAACAGGACCAGACATGACATGGGCATCCTTGGGATACATATACACAGACACATATATGCAGATACAGATACACACACACACACACACACACACACACACACACACACACACACACACACACACACACATATATATATATATATATATATATATATATATATATATATATATATATATATATATATGTAACTACACATACACACGCAGAGATATGTACAGTAAGTTACATATGTATTACGTACACACAATATGGAACAGCCACTATTCCTACAGTTACCACCTTACCAGCTGGAGAATGTATGAGCCACCCATACAAATGACATTCATTGCCTGCAACATATACCCACAGCGATATCAAAGGATTTAACACCACACACGTGTGCATAAATGGGAAAGCTTTATTTGTGTACTATTACAGTTGTATATGCCATGTCATACAGCTGTTTAGACACGGACATCCATATAAACTGAGTAATGCAACTGTGAAACAGTTATACTATTACAGTAATCTGGAAAAGTTAACAAATGTTGCTGTCCAGGCCAAGGTCATCAAGTAGTATAATAGTAAAGACAGACTGGGCCACAGGATACCAAACAATCAATGGTAAGTAATGAAGGTGTATAGTTTAGCAGCCTCTAGCTACACTCTGTAGACAATCCTTAGGGGTTAAAGACCTCAGTTGACACAATGGGATGTAACTGTTACATAAGGAACAACTGACACCATCACAACACACTGACAAACAGAACAGTCTATAGGGCAGGTGGCAGTAGGCCTGCATTTAACCAAGGTGGATTGTATGGTAATGTACATCCATATACCGTATGGCAGCTCACCCCTGATGGTCTTCAGAACTTTGGGTTTTCAGGATTTTGTAGCGCTCCCATATACATATATTTATATTTAGATATATGTATACATAGATATACGTATATGTATATATAGATATATGTATACATAGCCATATATGTATGCACATCCTATGTGTACAGATATGCCTAGTTATGTTGGTATATATGTAGATATCAATAACTGTATGTGCATAGATATCGATTCTGATATACCTACTACTGTCAATATATATGTAGATATCCATACGTATATGTGCATATGTATCTCTATCTGTATATATGTAGACATATATTATTCTGTATATGTATATATCTGGGTGTTTATTTTTATATCTATGTACATATACATATCCATCTATGTATGTCGATATGTATATCTTTATGTCTATATAGATATATGGATAAGTATATGTACATATATCATCACCATATGTCCTGAACATTGAGTGTAGCCCCACCTCAGCCCCTGTAGTCCCAACTTCATAGTGCAAGGGGATATCAAGTATGTATAGTAGGTATACCTGTAGAGAATTGCTACTGTAATAGGGATTGTCTTCACAGACATGGTGTGTGTGGGAGGTCACATCTGCTTTTAGCATGTGCGCCATTGGCTACTGACAGACATCCTAAGGACATCATAGTACAGTGCCACTGCTAGCACATAATGCTCCTGTGGACTACCGCAGAGATAATGGACAATATATGTGGACAGTCTGACACACTCTGGACAGTCCAGAGGTATACACATAACCCATTAATGCAAGACATGTGGACCAATCCTGACAATGTGGATGTTAACAGCCATGTAGATGGGTATAACACGTAACTACTGGTATACATTTGTCCCCATAGGTTATGCATTCACACATCTCTGTCTGTCCTGCCACATAATAACTGCTGGCAAGGAGGTGCCATGGCCACATACCACCCACTAGATATTGACATACATCTGTACAGCATACCACTGCTCTGTCTGACATACATGACTGTTATGGTGGCCCAGCAGCAATACATCTGGCAAGTAACTGGACATTACATCTCACTGGGTAAGTACACTAAGCTGCTAGGCATGCAAAAAAGCACTGTGCAGGCTACAGGCAGACCGTCTCAACACTGGCCTACATTTCCTATGGGGGAATGCACATCTACCTGCACATAGATAGCAGGCTCTACAGGCATGCCACAGCACAGAGTAACATACATCTGTGTGTAAGTGCATCACCACAACCAAGTGAACACAGCTACATATGGCATGCTAGCATATTATTACAGTATATGGACTATCTATTCAACACCAACCTCATATGTGTCACCCACACGCTAACCCTACATATACTGGGCCATTACACAGTGTGGTTCGCTGCCTGTCTGTGGAATGGGACATGTGCGTGTATGGCCCTACAAACATGTAAGCCGATAGGGTAACATACAGTGGAGCAGCTTGTAACATCAGATAGAACAGGACCAAGAACAATGACATCTACCACAGTCTGTATACAGGCCAAGGTACATTATTTATTTTTTATTTTTATTTATTTTACATTTGTTGACCGGGCTAGTCTTACTGGACATATATCCGTTTTCAGTAGAGGCCCGGGGAGAAAAGCTCCAAATACACGAAGTAATACAATTATTACAAAAGACCAAAATAAACATAATACAAAAGTACCAGTGTAGACTTATATAGCAATTTACGAAAAACTAACACTGACAAAAGTATGTCAATAGAGAAAAAGTCAGATAAAAGTAAAATACGTGATATCGAATATACTAAAGTTAGATTAAATAAAAGATAGATACACAGTACACAGGTCGGAAAAACATATGTGACAGTAAACTAGAATGCTAAGGTAGAGTCAGTATCAAGGATAAAACAGTCAATAATTAAACCTATTATTCGAGGACACTGCCGACAATCACCATAAGTACACAGACCTCAGTACTGTACACACAACCACAGAATGTCCAGGTTATGTCATCAAATATAACCCCTACTATACATTACCTGTGTAGCAGTCTGATATCTCACTGGCTTATCAGATATGATGTCACTAATTATGCTGTACAGTGCATATGCACCCCTTACTGCATGACATATGTACAAAGGTTGTCAGGGTTGAGGCTGGAGGCACATACACAGGTCCAATATTGACATGTTGCTGTGATAACCTCATACATTTACAGATGTAACAGGATTGGTTGCACCATATGTCCTATGAGGGATATGACATCAGTAACTCTCACGGCTGTCACTACAGACTGCAATACTCACACTGCCTTCTGCAATTAACAGATAGGTGCTCCGTGGGCAACACCTGAAACAAAAGACAACTCACACTGGCCAGTCTGCAGATGGCCCTACAGAGGGGTGTTGCTTCATTAACATAGCACTGACATGGCAGGTATGTAAACATGTAGGACAGCCATATCTACAAACACCCTGTTAAACCAATGTTACTCCAAATGCAGTATAGCAGCACTTACAGTCTGTAGTCAGGTCAGGCACATCCCCTCCTATGTGTTGGCCTCTTTCCACAGATTATGTTGTTAGAGGTAAACCCCAATCCATCTGAAATGCTGTTTGCCAAACAACAGATTGAGTTCTGGCTCACAGTGAATGAACGGCCCACCACCAACATGATGTTCCTAGATATTGGTGTGTGTTTCCATGCAATTGGCTATGGGAATGTTACCACAGCTGTTCCACATGCAATCAGCTAGAGGAGGGCTGCAATTTGTGCCGAGACCATCAGCTGATCCTGAGCATCACTTAAAATACACATGCTGCTGCCTAAGCAAAGCAGGTGTAAGTCACCACATCCACCAGAGAGGGAGTAAGAGGGGCAAACAGAGGCACAGAAAAGCCAGAGAGGGGTGGGAGAGTAAAACTTACGTATGTTTGTTTCACACACCTACCAGTAAAAGGTATCAAATCCATGATGACTATGGAGTGCCATCATATGTCCATGCAGTTATTGGATGCACCACATAGGTTGCATGTTGGGAAGCCCTCAGAACATATATGTGATGGTGAATGACATCTGCAACAGGGATATGGTAGCTATGTGGTAGGTGTAGTACACATGCCTGCCCGCATGAACAGGTGTCAGGGTCAACACAGCCGCACTCTCACAGGGCCGCACACACATTGCCACACTTGGCAGGGCCAGGAATACAACTCATTACTAATGGGATTGCCACAACACAGTACTGTGCAGGTATCACATGCACCACAGGGGTCTTACAGAGGTTATATGTGCAAAGGGTATGTGGAGATATCTGACATCAGACAGCATGCTTCAGTATGCCAATGGGGGTGGTAGTGAGTGTGAATGTGGTCATACACATCATACACCACACACACAGACACCGGTGCCAGTACTGACTTGCATGTGTGCACTGCTTCATGCGTGTGTTGTGGTTGATGGTGCCAGATGGCTATACAAGGCTAGGTTATGGGTATATCTTAGGTTCATAGGTTCATAGGTTCGTACTAGGCTATCTGCCCTAGGGCATTTATAAGCCTAGCCAGAGTGTGTGTGGCTTTCACCACCCCTTAGGATGAGAATACTACGCCCTTTTAGGGTTTAGTTTACTGTGCCTCTGTCTAGTAGTGACACAGAGATGACCCCCGGGGTAAACCTACGATCTCCCATCCACTCGTCAAGATTTCTCTTGAATAGAGTTAGTGAGGGGCTCTGCCTAACATGGATTGGGATTCTGTTCCAGAGTGTAGGGAGCCTCTGGGTTATGAATCTGTCCCTCCAGCACATCCTATTTATTTCTGTGTTGAGGTTTAAGTCTCTTGCTCTCGTGGCTCTGATGGATTTGGATTTTCTGAGGTGGAGCATGTCCATTAATTCCGGATTGGACATGGCTTTGTACGTCAGGCACAGATCACCTCTGAGTAGGCGGTATGCGACTGAATAGAGCTGGAGTTTTTTCAGTCGGGCAGCATATGACATATGTTTAAGACCCTTTATCCTCTTGGTGAGGAACTTTTGGGGTCTTTCCAACTGCTGCAGGTGTTGAGTAAGATAAATCCCAAATGGGGCATTGTACTCAATCATTGGCCTGATAAGAGAAGAGTACAGGGGCACAATGACCTCTCTTGATCTAGATGTGAAACCCTTCATGATAAGGTGGGCAATATAGAAGGTCTTCCTAACCACTTTGGCAATGTGAGTGTCAAATGAGAGGTTACTGTCAACCTGGGTCCCTAGGTCCCTGATTACCTCTTCCGTACTTAATGGATTACCACCTATGTGGTAATTTGTGGGTACCTTGTTTTTCCCAAAGGGTATGACTATACATTTTTTGGTGTTCAGCTTAAGGCCATGGCTCTGGCACCAATTATCCATTTCTATGAGGCCTCTCTGAAGGATATTTGTGTCCACTGGAGTATCAATTATGGCACCCAGTTTGCAGTCATCTGCGAACTTTGTCAGCCACAATCCTCCTATGTTTGCCTGTACCTCGGAAAAATAAATGCCGAACAAGAGGGGTCCCAGGACTGAGCCCTGTGGGACACCGCAGACTGGCTTAGAGTCTGACATAGCTCCAGCAACTCTGACCCTGTGGGTTCTGTCCTTGAGCCAGTTTGCAACCCATCTTGTGACATATGGGTTTACATTTAAGCTGGTGAGTTTGTCTATGATGCCCGAGTGGGGTATTGTGTCAAAGGCTTTTGCAAGGTCAAGGTAGGCATCAGGCCACATGACAATGGTCTGCATTGTGGCTCAGGGATGTAGTGTCTGGAGTTGCCCACACAGGTGGGTATTGTATTCACCATCCAGTCACCTGGGTGACTATTGCATGTGGCCAATGCTGTGCATTGCCTGCCGTGTATGTGTTCCTTAGTCCATGATATGGACAGTGTCTGGGATGTGCACACCTCCCACATGCATGTACAGTGACATGTGGAACTGTATCTGGGTATCTGGCTCATGTTGTGTACACATATCATTTTCATCAGATGTGCCAGTCCTGGCCTCTTGTGGCAGGAACTGTTCATGGACAGCAGGTTTGCCCCACACCTACATTGATAGCATGATACCAGTATTCCCTGGTGTCAGTGGCATCTGTCCATACAGGGCTTCTGTTTCAGGCATGTTATGTCCTTTGTGGGTCACATTTGATGGCACCACAGGTGTTGCAGGTATCCAGTGGGGAACATGGGGGAGGTGCACTGTCAGCACGTACATGCCTATTGGACTGATGGACAGAGTGCCATGCCCTCTGTAGCCCACTGCAATCACACTATAGTTACTATCAGTGGGCAATATGCAGGGTACTACCAACATATCAGAGAGTACATTCTGGGTAATACAAGGGTTGCTAACTTTGTTCAGCTGGCATTGATGTCACATTTAGGCGTATGGATTTGCACCCCAGCCTCTTGGCTATTTCACATCTGTTATCCCTGTACGGTGGACATTGTGATATATACTTGGCCCACCATATAAGAAGTATGCAAAACCCGCTCCACATTGAATCCAGTTGTCACACACTCACAGCCACACAGGATACAAATGACAAACATAGACACACACACACCTGTCATGTTTGGGATTAGAACTCCTACCGAGCTATTATACTATCTATAGCATTATGCCGTTATAGGACACGCCACTGAGATTACTGGAGTTTTTTCTTCCCCAAAGGTGTATTTCACAGTGAATGACATCAGCAGGATTGCCAAAGTAGGGTATTTAGGGTGACTAGCCTAAAATGCATTGCTCCCAACACAAACATAGAAACACACACAACACATCCACAACCGCCAGGTGTGGGATTAGAACCCCTTCCAGAGTTCTATATCACACTACAGCATGATGCTGTTATAGGACGTACCACAGAGATTACTGGAGTGCACTTCCCCAAAGGTGTATTCCACAGTGAATGACATCAGCAGGATTGACAAAGTAGGGCATTTGAATTGTAATGAGTGTGACTAGCCTAAAATGCATTGCTCTTTACATACACACACAATTGCCAAGTCTGAGATTAGAACTCCTACCTATTTTATCACACTACAGCAGTACGCAGTTATGGCACGTGCTACGGAGATCACTGGGCTATAACTTTCCCAGAGATGTATTTCTAGGTGGATGACATCAACAGCCCTACTATAGTAGAGCATTTGAGTTGTAGGGAGTGTGACTACCCTAAAAAACACTGCTCTCTACACAGACAGACACACACACAAAAACAGTTGCTATGTCTGGGATTGAAACTCCTAACTAACTAGTTTATCACACTACAGCAGTATGCAGTTATGGGATGAGCCACAGGGATTACCAGGCTGCAACTCTCCCAAAGGTGTATTTATCAGTGGATGACCTTAGTAGGCTTGTCATGGTAGAGCTATGGGGAAGGCAGTGTGTGTGCATGGGCCATAACCCATTCATCTAGAGGTTGACACACCACATGCTGGCACAAACTGGGTCAGATTTCACAGGTACATGTATACAGCTGCTAGATGACTACTTCCTTGTACAGTCATGTTGCACAGCTGGCACGTGCACCACATGGTCTGTAATGCTGGCAGATACTGGTGGCTAGTATCCTCAGTGAGTGACATCTGAACCTCATGTGGTTGTGGAACTTTGGCTGTGTGCTGGGTGTGACAGGCCTAGATGGCTCCTTATCACCGTCACCCTCTTCCACACATCTATGTATGTCTACCTTTGGCTTATTATAGTGTGTTGTCCTTAGATATATGTCTGTATTCATATCCACTGTGTGTGCAAAGCATGTGTGGTGCATACTGAGGAGTGTCTGCACTAACATCTGCGACTGCCAGATATGTCTGGTCCACTGGTGTTTGCAGACATGGCATTCATGTGTTTAGGTGTGTGAGCATGCCCAGTATGACCGTTCAGTATGTTGACTGACATTGCCTTCATTTCTCTAAGTGTGTGAGCATGCCCTGTATGCCCATCTGTACTGAATGTGCGGATTGAGTCCAAGTAGTTTGTACTGCAGTGCTGACCTTTGTGTTGTACACCTACAGGTAGCATATTGTTTCTGCAGGGTATCCGTCGATCATTTGGCATTGACTGTTACTACATTTCTACATAGGATGGGGGGGCACACCTGACTATTTCTACACAGGACTGGGGGGGCACACCTGACTGTTACTACATTTCTACATAGGATGGGGGGCAAACCTGACTATTTCTACATTTCTACACAGGATTGGGGGGGCACACCTGACTGTTACTACATTTCTACATATGATGGGGGGGCACACCTGACTATTTCTACATTTCTACACAGGATTGGGGGGGCACACGTGACTGTTACCACATTTCTACATCGGATGGGGGGTGCACACCTGACTATTTCTACATTTCTACACAGGATTGGGGGGGTACACCTGACTGTTACTACATTTCTACATAGGATGGGGAGCACACTTGACTATCTCTACATTTCTACACAGGATTGGGGGGGGCACACCTGACTGTTAATACATTTCTACGTAGGATGGGGAGCACACCTGACACTTGTACACATTTGCTATGACTGTACTGGTATGTCAGGTACTCCATTTCATTCTGTATTCTTACCTATCATGCTGACTAGAGGCATACCAGTGTACTGCAGATCTTAGCTTTGATTTACCTACATATTAGTTGCTGACTTCCTACCCTTCAGAACTAATGTCCCACTGCCTGACCTGCTGTAGTCTGTCTGTGTAGGCCTGGGGGGGAGGGGGGCGAGGTTACCCATAGGCATCATTCAGAGGCCACAGCACAGCCTTTGTTTGTGTTTGTCTACACCTGTCATGCTGGCTGTGACTGTTGTTGGGTATGTGAACCCCCCTGACTGGCATGTGTGAGTTACTTACCTTGTGGGTGTCCCAGTATGGAGGGTGGTGCTGCCGGGCTGCCTATGTCAGATGCACATAGTACACTCCCTACACATTATTGAGCACAGGTAGTGTAATGTTTGACATCCCTTTTACTGTATGTGAGAGTGAAAGAGAGGTGTTATTCCCTGGGTCCCTCCTGTGTCAGTGTATGTGCTATGCGTTGCCTCTTTGCCAAGGCCAGGGCATGCTGGGCACACCTCCTTCTGCCTACTGAGTCAGGCTCAGATTGTTCCTCCTCCGAGTCACTCTGTGCCTGTGCAGGCCTTGACAATGGTGGGGGGCTGTGTGGCCCTGCCCCATGCTGTTTGTGCTGCAGCTGTTTCCACAGGATCATATTGTGTAGCATGGCACATACGAGGACAATTTGGGTACATGTAGCTGGTGAGTACTGCAAGGCTCCACCAAATGTGTCCAGGCACTGGAACTGTGACTTGAGCATCCCAAACACATGCTCTACAATAATTCTGGTCTGTGCGTGTGCCTCATTATGGGGTTCTTGTTCAGGTGTGTGTGCATTTCTGATGGGTGTCATCAGCCACGGCTCCAGTACGTATCCAGCATCACCCACTAGTTGACCGTGAGTGGTGTCTCCATTGGCAAATCTCTGGTACAGCTGCATCAGATGCCAGATATGGGAATCGTGATAGCTTCCAGGCAGCCAGCACGCACATTCATTATTATGCCCTGGGCATCGCACATGGCCTGGCAGTTGATGGAGGGGAAATCCTTGTGGTTGTTGTAGACCTTAGGCTGCTCACTGAGTCATGCTTTGATGCGTATGTGCGTGCAGTCTATAGCACCCACTACTGCTATTTGGTGGAACAGTTGCATATTGCTGGCCAACGCCTCATGGGTGTTGGGGAAATATACGTGCTCACCGACATGTGCTGACATGGCATCCAGTAACTGGTGGAATACCCTGGATGCTGATGACTGTGAGATCCCCATCATATTCCCCAGTTGGCCTTTGGAAGGTACCTGTAGCTAGTATTCTTAGGCCTACACATTCCTTGGGTATCCACTGGGATGGGTTCCCCTCTGTTAGTTCTGTGTGTGAGGCATGGCAGGCACAGCTCAACAATTTGCTGTAGGAGGTCCCTGTACACCCTATAGTCCTCCACTATCTCCAGCTCATGTAGCCCCTGTTAGGTTACCCTGGGTCTGTACACTCTTCTCCATCTCCTCACTGTGGGTTGGTCAACAGCATTCACATCCTCACCACCCACAGCCTCTTCCACAAGTTGTTGTATGATAGCTATTGCAGTCCCTATCATTTTGCTATTGTGAGTGTTAAAAGTTCTCTGCAAGTTACACCGGTGGTGTAGAGTGTGGGAAAAACCAGAGGGGAAAGTGTTTGCATAGTTTATAGTAGTGTTCTGATCTGGGCTGGTCTGCTGCCTGTGTAATTGGCTGATTCTGATACATTTCACCTGCCAGGTATGCTAGTTCTCCTAGATTACCTTCCTACTGCTGTTTTCCCTTCCCATTGCCTTCCTGTTTAATTCAAGGGGCGCGCCGCGCAAACAGAGTGCTCACATGTACACAGAGCTGCTATTTCCTGTTTTAACTTTTTTTTTTAACCTTTAAAAACCAGTGCGCGGCACCCACACCTACTTAGGCAATGTACAGAGTGCTAGGCAGAGTCAGACACATCCCTTGCTTAGCTGTGCTTAGCTAGGAGCAAACCTGAGCCACAGGGCTCCAATCGCTTACAGTATGCCTGACACCCCCCCATGATGTCAGCTAACTCCTAGGCTTGCACCAAGCTATTCCTACTCTTACACTGTTGGGACCTGACTAGCATGCTGGGGAAAACTGGGATTCACTATCATTCCTCTCATTTGCATAGGATTGCCTGCTAATGCATAGTTACATGTCTCACACTGAGCCTCCCCCCTTAGTAACCACTACTCACTGGCCATGTTGTCTTCTGCCTGCCATTGACTTGCATGATAGATTAGTGATTTGAGTTAGAATGCTTATTTTAGATTTATTTAGCTATTTTCCCCCCAATCGCATTTGTGCGCCGCTGCCCTATGCTTAAACAGCCGAGATCATCTAAAAAAAAAAAAAGTTGATTTTTTTTTATTTTTTATGTTGTTTGCAATGCCAGTGGCCTTATACTTGGCCATTGGCATGCTTCCTGACTGATAAGCAGCCTTTATTTGGAGCTGTCATGGCTTCGTTTTGGATTTTGCAGAAATGTACTCGGTTACTAACTGAGTACATTTCTGCAGATTGCACTAGTCCTGCACGGCCAGTTGGAAGCTTCCTGGAATACAAATTCACCTCATTTGCATGGATTTCTCCTGCAAATGGGGTGATTTGCATACAGGGGCTTAGTCCGTGCAGAACTAGTGCAGAAGCGCTTGTGCACACCCCTGCAGGCTGTCCCTGGATCACACGGCAGACTTATTGCCTGCTAGAGCTCCTGCACTGATCCTGCATGCCGTGCAAGGCATACAGAATCTGGGGGAATGTCTGTACTCCATATTATCTATCTCATACATCTCAGCTACACAGATTTTTGTAGAATGTCCAGATTTTTGCCTCATATATTTGGTCCAATTTTCATAAAATTGTGGTTTTCTGGCAAATTAGTGGCAAATCATTAAAGTGTGAAGTTAGAGAATAATGAAAGACATTTGAGGTTTAGACTTAATACCCTTCACAAAATTCATGCTAATGCAAAACGTGTTATTCTATCAACTTTCTAAGTTTGTAAGATCAATATTTAAAAAATGTCCTTATTTTTGGACTTTTGTCCCACTTTTATTCATGACCTTGGCCAAATTTCTTTCTCTAAGAGGTTGAGAAGTATGACCTATCTTTCTATATAGACAGATAAATATGTGTAAATCCCTATAACTGTATAAAAACACTGTACTTGATGCTCATGGAGCTTAGGTCATGGCTAAAATGGGTCAAGGGACCAATACTACTACCTGGTTATCAAATATTAAATAAATGAATAAACAAATAATACGTAAATAAATCTGAATTAAAATTCAAAAATGTTGCCGAAATATCACAACATTATTTAAATGTTTATGAAGTATCTGACTATGCATAAATGGGGTGTACTGATTATTCACACTGTTCCCTTACAATTGGTCAAATACAGGGCCTGTTTTAAGCTGACTGAACCAATATGGCTGAATGAGGTTTAATATGGCCCTGCCTTAAGACTGACAATATCAGAGTTTCCGAGAAATTATGTGACATTATTCTTCACATAAGGATGTGCCCTCAGTTTTAAATGAAACTAAATAAAAATGAGCATGTCAATAGGCCACTACAGCGACCTAGTTGAAAGTAGCATGGCTTCATCAGCCAATAAATTTCTGGCATTTTTGCTCAGTTCCACCTATGATATGCACAATGAATCACAAATCCAAGGAATTCTCTTTAGCTCAATCTAAGAAACATTTTACATTCTCAAACTTAGAAGTATAAGTACTCCAGTCTATGGAGAGATTGATGAAGTCATCAAGGATTAAAAAAACATTTTTTTTATTGCATCAATCAACACCAGCAACCAACAGAATGACCTTTACTTAGCAAAACTGAGCAGTTTTGTCTGTTCATAATACAGACCTCCTCAGAATTAATTAGTTTTACAAAGGTTCTTCTGTTGAATGGATTTTGCCTGGTGTTTCATTTTTTATGGCATCAGCAAATGACAATTTAACAATATTAGTATGAGGAAGACAAGATGTAGCTAGCTAATTTAGCGTTCAGTGCCATTCCCCATTTTAGCTCTCCTCAACCCTAGGAGGAACTACCATAATGCAGTATCAGCACTCATTTCTAAATGCTGGTAGGGCATTACCTCCCAAATGGCCATCTTCCCATTGTACCCCCTGAATATCTTACACCCAAGCCTAGTTCAGCTTCTGTGAGGATGTTGTATTTATGTCAGTAAGACAGTATGACTCAATGTATGCATGAGATTTTGAGAGGGCTGCATGCAAGTTAGCTATGTGTTTGCACCTCTTGCAGATAGAATATATTAAGTTAAACAAAAGTTCATTCCCTTTCTTTTGCTTTTGATAAAAGTTTTTTATTGAAATTTTTCAAATAATTACATGTATAATACTACAACAGAATATATTCATTAAGTAATTTATGATTTAAAAACTAAATATCAATAGTAAATAACTATAAATATATGCAGCAGATGCCTAAAAAAAATCATTTTTTTCATAGCTAAAAATTCTAGGTTCACTTTAAAATTAGATAGTTATCTAATTTAGTAGATTGGGTAGTCCATCAATGAAACAATTTTGAATTCTTTCAGTTAAAAGAGAAAGAGTACATTTTCAGTATGAATGAGGCAGTTATTTTATTTTATTACGAATTTGTTAAATGAGATAAAACACTGATCCCAATGAATCTATTTCAGTCTCATCTCAGGAGTTGCTACACTGCCTTAGGATACCAAGTACTGGAAGACAGACAGTAGAAGGGGTGATAGTCTGATGTCTCTCCATACTGCTCAGTGATATTTTATTTTTTCTGGTGTGGATATGGATACCATTAATGTACAAGAAACCTAATCTGTAGCTGGTACCTGAGTTAGAGTACTGGAAAAATTCTAGGAAAAACAAATAAGGGCAATGGTCCTAGTATGTTAGTCAAATTTGCATATTTATTTAAGCGGCTCTGCATTTTGAAACAGTGGTATGTATGGCAATAACTAACCTGTGTTAACAAGGAAATTCAGAAAAGATAGGGATCTCTGATAAGACTTAAACAAAAGAAAAATCCTAATTTTTCATTGCCTTATCTTGGTAACATTTCTTTGGATTTTTGTTTATCTAACAGCCTGAGACTCCCAGAAGAGTTTTTTTTTTCATTGCAGAGTCAGTTTATGGTTCTAATCTGCTCTGTGCTAGATATGATTAAAATGACAGAAGATGATGGGCAAGAATTTATTGCTTGCTAGTATTTTAGAACTAGAGTAAATAGGCAAGAATATAGTGGCAGTGTCCAAATTCTCCTTAATTATTTAGAAGTCAACATTGCAACTGGCTTACTTATATAGCAAGTGACCAAAACTGCAAAATATGGAAATGTTAAACGATTTTTAAGGGAGCCCCAATGGGAAGGAGTACTCTGATACATTCTTACCTCTAAATATACTGGACCAAGAGTGTTGCACTTCAGGAAAAGGACAAATTAGACAGACAGTTTGGCACTTCTGAGCAGTCACAATTTCAATCACTAAATTATAATTGGGGCCTTTACAGTAGCCTGCACATGAAGAGAAATTCTTACACATCCCCACACACATATTTTTCACTCATTCACATGTTCATCTTTATGTATTTGATTTGGTTTTGGGCTATTTCCTAGCTCTTTCAAGTCCCCTGCTTTAAAACTCACTTTGGCGCGGTTTTTGCGCTTGTTCCGACTCAGCCAAGCTCCTCGTAGTCCTGCAGAGCGGTGCTAGCAGCAGAGAGACAAAGAAGAGTGACTGCTACATGATTAAGTATTTCTTGCTACCTTTACACTAGCGACTGCATTTTTTCACCTAAAAGCGAGTTTGTGACTGCTTTAATACCTAAATAAGCTTGTTATTGTATTTATTGTTTACCTGCACTTCTTAGCCATTGTTTGTTGTTTGATTTAACTGTTAAGGCTGCCCACTCAAGTGCGCTAGCCTGTGCAAAGCATTTACTATGTTTTTCTGCCTCTGATACTATCCTTAAAAAAAAAAAATATATATATATATATATATATATATATATATATATATATATCTTTGTTTCCCACCTTTACTGTGTTAGAATAGTCCTGAATTCAGATTTTGCTGTATTCCAGACTTCAGTTAAAGTTCCTGTGTTGCCCATATCCTTACTTGGATAGGAGGAAACTTCTCTGTTCACCAGTGAGAGTGGGGAGCTTTGAGCAGCCTATCTGTCCCTACAAGGAGTGGTCTCAGCCCAGTAACTAGTTGTTTATTGGCTGTTTTGGGCTATTTCCTAGCTAGTTCAAGTCCCCTGCTTTAAAACCCACTTTAGCGCGGCTTTGCGCGATTTTGCGCATAGCGCAGCATCAGGCAGCGCCACTTAAATGAGTTTAACCTATTTCTGGCTCCACAAAGTCTGCTCTAAATCTCTAAATAAGCACTCCATTCTCTTTCTATAAGCCCAGCACTTGCTCATATAAGTAATCTTACAGGTAAACACAAATAAACTTAAGCACTACACCCTCTCCTTTAATAACTTGCTCCCTATTGGTCCTTTCTGATAAGTCAATAAGTAGTTCCCTATACTTCTCAGGCATGTCCAAAGGCCAGTTTCGGGTCTACTCCCCAGTCCAGCTGGTGAATCTGGGAATCTTGAGGCAATGTTGCAACTGCCTTATGTACACAGACCACCCTCTCCTCCTCCCAACAAGCTCAAACATATGTGAGAGATGCAACTATATAGCCAAACTGGAGGCTGAGCTCTCTCAACCCAGTACTGGCACAGCCGGTCAGGAGGAAAAGGTAACCACACACACCACAAATCCAGTCACACATAGACCCATCGCATCAGCAAACCAAACACATAAACACACAAAAACATACTTGGAGGCTCTAAACAAAAATCTGCCTAAGCAGCAGAGAGCTCCAAAGCAGACATCCAAGCAACCACCACCATGCAACAATACCCACGTAACACATAACTCACAAAGTCAGTGTGCCACACAGTCACAGCTCTTAAGGCTAAACAACACACCAAACACACTTGTAATAGGTGACTCTATTGTCAGACACACTGACGTCCCACTCACCAGACTGAATAAGGAGAAGGTCACTGTAAGCTGCCTGTCGGGTGCCAGGATCCATTACATAACACATGCACTCAGATCACTCCAAAGCAAGTACAAATATGACTTGGTCATTGTCCATGCTGGTGTGAATGACCTGAGACGTACCTCCCTGGACTACATGAAAAAAGACATAGAGGAGCTCTCTGAGCATGTAGCCCAGGCCAGTATGACCCTGACCTTGAGTAGCATCTTGCCCTCACCAAGAATGATGCCACAGTATAAAGACAAAATGATCAATTTTAACAATTGGCTAAAGTATTGGTGTCATTCAAAGGGGATCCAGTGTCTGTCAGCCTGGGATGACATGCTCAACAAGCCACGTTGCTTCACAAGGGACGGCTTGCACCTGTCAGCCCTGGGTTTTCGAATACTGGCTAAGGCTCTTGCCTCCCCCATAGTGCCTTTTTTAGGTAAGGCTCAAAAGACAAACCCACCTCCATAGACAACACAAAGAAAAAACTAAGGGTAATGCTGCTCAATGCCAGAAGTCTAAACCTCAAGATGCACGCACTCAAGGCTCTCCTCAGTATGGAGAATATCGATATCTGTGCAGTAACAGAAACCTGGTTCAAGGCTCCCGAAAGCACACCAGCACTACCAGGTTATACTTCATACCATGCTTTTTGGCCACAAAACTCGGACCAAACCACAAAAGGAGGGGGAGTATCCATATACATCAAAGATACCCACACCTCCAGGTTAGTGGCACTGCACGAAGCATCAGAGACCATCCATGTGCAACTAACAGTGGGCAAAACTGCCTTTCAGTTTGTAGCCTGCTACAGACCACCCTCCCTAACACAGGAACCCCACTCGGCTTTCCTGAGAACACTAGAAAATATGAAGGTCTCTCCAAACACCATTATATTGGGTGACTTCAACTACCCAAACATTGATTGGGAAAACTACTCAAGCCCAAACACCCTCGCCCAATGGTTCCTAGAATTTATAAACTCAAATGCTATGGAACAACTGGTCACCACTCCTACAAGAGGTGAGAACATATTGAACCTGGTCATCACCAACATGGGGTCTCTATGTTCCACACCAGAGGTATACACCTCATTGGTAAAATCAGACCATAAATTAATCTCACTGGACATCCATATCCCGTCCCCACCCCCAGCCAAGGAAACCACGGTGAAGAACTTCTCAAAAGCAAACTTCACACTTCTCAAAACCAAGGTGGAATCTTTCAAAGGCCCCGGGCCAGTGGAACCTACGGTCCAAAATGCAGAATCCTTTACAAAAGCATTCTATGGGCACCTACAGGAATGCATGGAGCATGCTATCCTAAATAAAACCAAGACTCACTCCTCCAAAGGCAGGAGACCTGTCTGGTGGACCCCGGCCATAAATAAGCTATATAACAGAAGGAGGAAGTTACTACATGATACAGCAAAATACCAAAAAGGGAAGGCGTCTCTGATCAGTACTAGCAAGAAACTACGATCCCTCATAAAATCATCTAAGGCAAACTTCGAAAGAAAAATTGCACAAGACACTAAGGATAATCACACGGCCTTCTTTAGTTATGTCAGGAACCTGGGAGGCAGCTCCCAGATATGCTCTGAGTTAGTGCAAAATGACAAAAAATACACTGAACCCACAGACATTGCCAACATCCTGGCAGAAAGGTTCAGTGCAAACTCCCCCCCCCTTCCCCTCCAAAAGAGCAAATGTCTTTCCAAACAGAATGTAACCTCCCTGTGATCACAGATGCACAGGTGAAAGCTGCCCTCACCAAAGCAAAAAACACAGTATCAATAGGACCAGACAGTGTCCCGGGCTGTGTCGTACATGAGCTCCAAGAAGAACTAAACCCTCACTTAAAGACACTGTTCAATCTCAGCCTTACTACAGGATATGTACCAAAGGAATGGCGTACAGCAACAGTGGTCCTGCTCCACAAAGGTGGTGCCACAACGGACCCCAGAAACTATCGCCCTATAAGCCTGATCAGCCTGGTCTGCAAGGCTATGGAGCGCATCATCATGGAAATCATAAACAAGGACATTGGGAATCTCCAGACACTGGATCCTACCCAATTCGGCTTTGTTAAGGGCAGATCTTGCCTCTTGAACCTGGTCGACTTCTTTGAAACTGTTACCAAAGCCATAGATGAAGGGAATGTTGTCCACACAGCCTACCTGGAGCTTGAAAAAGCCTTCAACACAATACCCCATTCGGACATCATAAATAAGCTCACCAGCTTAAATATCAACCCCTATGTCACAAGATGGGTTGCAAACTGGCTTAGGGATAGAACCCACATGGTCAGAATTGTAGGTGCCATGTCAGACTCTAAACCAGTTACAAGTGGCATCCCACAAGGCTCAGTCCTGGGACCGCTCTTGTTCGGTATATATTTCTCCGAGGTACAGGCAAACATGGGTGGACTATGGCTGACAAACTTTGCAGACGACTGCAAACTGGGTGCCATAATCGACTCTCTGGCTGACATGAGCATCCTCCAAAAGGGTCTCACAGAGACGGATAACTGGTGCCAGAGCCATGGCCTAAAGCTAAATGCCAAAAAGTGCATTGTCATCCCCTTTGGGAAAAACAAAGTGCCCACAAATTACCACATAGGTGGTAATCCATTAAGTACAGAAGAAGTAATTAGGGATCTGGGGACCCAAGTAGATAGTAATCTCTCCTTTGACAATCATGCTGCCAAAGTAGTTAGAAAGACCTTCTATATAGCCCACCTTATCATGAAAGGGTTCACATCTAGATCAAGAGAGGTCATTGTGCCCCTCTACTCATCACTTATCAGACCCATAATTGAATACATTGCCCCATTTGGGATGTACCTTACCCGACACCTGCAGCAACTGGAAATACCCCAAAAGTACCTCACCAAGAGGATCAAGGGACTCAAACAGATGCCCTATGCACTTCGGCTAAAGAAACTCCAGCTCTACTCAGTTGCATACCGCCTACTCAGAGGCGATCTGTGTCTGACGTATAAAGCCATGTCCAACCCAGAATTAATGGACATGCGCCACCTCAAGAAATCCAAGTCCTTTAGAGCTACACGCTCCAGGGACTTGAACCTCAGCACATAAATAAACAGGACATGCTGGAGGGACAGATTCATATCCCAGAGGCTCCCCTCACTCTGGAACAAAATCCCAATCCATATTAGGCAGAGCCCCTTACTGACCCTATTCAAGAGAAATCTTGACGAGTGGATGGCAGATATGTCCAACAAAGCAGCAGATGCCCGTGGAACCCTTGCACGGCCAAAACAAACGGAACAGCAAACAAGAAAAAGCCAGCAAGCGTTGATGAACACCATATCAAAAATATTTATTAGCAAGAGGGAAGAAAACCCCCCTCCTGAAAAACTGCTATTATAAAAACCAATAGCAGAAAAGATAGCATCAATGCTTTTCAAACCGGTTTCGGCTCCTCAGAGCCTTCTTCAGTGAAGTACAAAAAATGAAAAAACACAGTATCACAATACATACATATATATATGGGTTAGTTCAACCCACAATCCAATCCAAACACAGAGTTCATAATTGGTCATTAAGACCAGGTGCAAACAGGGCTCCAAGTTTGATAATCCATTTTTTCTCCTTGGAGCTAAGTAAATCCTGCCAGAACTGTTTGTCATTGCATTTCCCTTTAATACAATCAATAACAACAAATTTGTATGAAGCAGATGCATGTTGTAAGCAGTGTTTATACAAAGCATTACTAGTACGTTTCTTTTTAATATCACTTAAGTGTTCACAAATTCTCAAACGGAAAGCTCGAGAAGTCTTTCCCACATAAAAAGCCAAACAAGTGCAGGTCACCATATAGATGACCCACTCTGTATTACAGTTGGCCCAAAACTTAATATCAAAAACTTGTGAAGTGTTTTTACTAGTAAATTCATTTGTACGAGAAACCCGAATACAAAACGAACAATGCCCACAAGCAATAAATCCAACAATGGGTTTACCTGAAATTGATCGTTGAGTTGGTTCAGAAAACCTTGAACCCACTCTCTTATAATGACTCAATTTTGACCCAATGGATTGTCCCCTTCTGAATGAAAAAGAACAATAATCTGGCAACATAGAATAAAGTTTTGGATCAGCTTTAAGAATGTTCCAATGTCTTTGTATGATGTTTTTAAAGCCATGTGTATTACGTCCGTATGTAGTTACCAAACGTAAAGGTTGTGGCTGTTGACAATTACTCTTCTGTTTATATATTAGTAAGTCCTCCCTATTTAAACTCGACACTGATCTTTTAGCAAGATGTACCAAACCTGGACGATATCCCCTCTTAATAAATCTACAAGTCAGATCATCTTGGGCATCATGGAAAGATTGTTGGCTAGAACAGATTCTCTTGGCTCTAAGAAATTGAGATTTAGGAATATTTTGGATGACATGTGGTGGGTGGAAGCTGGTAGCATGTAGTATAGAATTAAATTTGGGGAATTTCCTGAACATCCTGGAGGATAAGGTGTCATCCTGGTTCCTAATAATTTCTACATCAAGAAATACTATTCTCGATTTATGATAAGTCAATTTAAATTCAATCCCCCATATGTTGTTATTCAGGTATTCAAGAAATTCCATAAGATATTGTTCATCAGCTTTCCACACCAACCAACAGTCATCCAAATACCGACGCCAGATATCCATCTCACACATATAAATATTATGTGTGGCATCATAAATGACAATCTCTTCAATGTATGCCATAAACAGGTCTGCATATATGGGTGCAAAAGATGCACCCATAGCAGTACCTTGCTTCTGCCAATAGCAAAAGTTTTGAAAATAAAAAACATTGCTAGACAGCACATGTTCTGTAAGGCATACCAAAAAAGTATTAAATCCAGATGGATATAAACCTGATCTAGCCAACCAATAGTCCAACGCTTGTAGACCCGCCCAATGAGGAATGTTGGTATAAAGAGAGGTGATGTCTAAAGTACATAATAGCCAATGAGATTGAAGTTGGGAATTGTTAATAATGTCCAAAAATTGAGTGGTGTCTTGAATTCTGGCTCTAATTTGACTCAATAGTGGTTTTAAATGTATAGTCAAATATTCTGATAGTGGTTCCGTAAGAGACCCATGTCCAGAGACAATTGGACGCCCAGGTGGATCAGTGGCATGTTTATGGATCTTAGGTAATAAATACAGATGCTGTTTTTTAGGTGACTCAACCACTAACTGTTCTTTAATATTTGGAGTGATGATACCTTCATCCACTGCCTCGGTTAAAAAACCATCAATCTGGCATTTAAAATGGGGAGAAGGATCCACAAGCATCTGTCGATAGTACAGTTTGTCCCCCAATTGTCTCATAGCCTCACCATCATAAGCACTTTTGTCTAATATCACCACTGCTCCACCTTTATCAGCTGGGATAATGACTAAGTTTTTATTACTAATCAATTGTTCCAAACAATCTGATTCTTCAGTGGACAAATTATTATAAGTGGCTGGAAAATCTTTAAGATGGCAATGTATGTCCCGAAGGACATTTTTTTGAAATACCCCTACTAGGTGATTCATAGGTGGAGTAAAGGTGGATCTTTTAAACCTAAAGTTCCCAGCTTTATCATCAGGCATATTAGAGTCATTACTGTCAAAAAACACCTTCAAATTTAATATACGGCAAAAATTAATGACATCTTGTGCCAGAGACTGTTCTGAAACAAAAAACCCTGGGACAAAATTGAGCCCTTTGTTTAATAAACTAATTTGTGCATTAGTTAGATCAACAGATGAAATATTATGAACATTAGAATCCAAAATTGTTATTGTGTCATCATCTTCAAGAGTGTTTCCAAACTGTGTTTGGATTTTGTGTTTCCTGTGCTTCCGCCCCCCTCGTTGGTATCTGAACTGAGAGGGTGTGATAAATTGTGTCTCTTAGATGTAGGTAATCCCTCACCTGAGTGTGAATCAAATTCTCCTTCTGTATTGGAGGAATTATCTTCCCCAGATGTCCCACTTGACAAGCCTGTATTGGTCTTAAGAATAGACCTGGGCCTTTTTCTTTTTGGAGTGGATGCTCTTTTGTCATATTTTTGATCATCCCGGGGCAATCTAAATGATACATTCTTAGAATTATCAAAAGGTTTCCCCCTATCATAATCACCCACATCACGAAGAAATTTTTTAATTTTCCTATCTTTGAGAGTGGTTTCCAATTTGGACAGGTCTGTGGTAAGTTTCTTAACCTGAGTTGTGAAAGAATCACAAACCTCAAATTTATTCGTCTGTAGACTTAAAGCATCCAAATCCTTGATACCCTGTTCTACCTTACGCCCATAAAAATCGGCCAAAGCATCCACAAATTGGGATGAGGCCAACTGTTGAATATGACCCCAGTCCTGAATAAGCTGGTCATCAATATCAGAGACCAAAGGTTGTATTCTGACCCTTAGACCACGCGGGGTAATATGTTTCTGCTGATATGCCTTAAATAGGCGTAAATGCCACACATTCGTCCTGACCATCTTCATTTGTTTGCCCAGTTTATTAAAAAATATATCACATTGTGCATCCAAATCAGACCCAACCACATCTGTCACAGTAGATGAACCAGTTTTGTCCAAACCAAACACAGATAAATCATGCATGTCAGATGATAAACCTTGTATGATCGGTGACAATGCCATGTTCAAAATTTCTAAAATTTTTATATATGCTCTAACCAAACCAATCAAGCTGTGCTTCAAAAAAATTGATCACCAAAACCAACGTTAGTTTAAATTCAATAAAAAAGCGGTATAGATGTCAACACTCAATTGATCCAATGTTGACCGAAAATTGCATAGTAGAATCTGATCCAAAACCAGACCATTATACTATCAACACCAAAAAACAAGTCATAAATAGATAACCTGGTGTATGTGTATAAGTCTGATGGATCAAAAACCAATAGACCAATACTATAGACAGCCCAAACGACCTCAAAAACAACCAAAGGTCATATCACTGTGTATAGGTCTCAACATTTCCAAAAAAAGGGCCAATAGACTATAGTTGCATATATATTGATGTAAATATATCAAATGCAATATGTAATCAAATAGATGGACACCCCTAATGTAATGCAGGGACCAATCTATCAAACAATAAATCAATTATTAGTAGTCATAAAAAAAGACCCAATCCAAGCTAGAGTGTATTCATTGAAGCACAACTGGATAGATCCGACCAGCAGTAAATCAAATAAAATATTTAATATAAGACCAAAATAAACCAAATTATGACTAATAGACAAAACATGGTTCAATTTGACACCCAACCAACACTAACAACCAGACTCATGTATTAACAATGGCATAGTCCATGAATCAAAAAAATCAAAAAAATATAAAAGTAAAAGTACAACTTGACACAAAACCACTACATAATAACAACAGTCTCTATCATGGACATAAAAAACCAAAGGCAGAATGATAATCCTACCCCAAATTAATATAAACCATAAAAACACCGACCTATGCAATAAATGTACAAATCCTAAACATCATCCTTATTATGATTATTACAAAAAATTCTATACTATATAAGGTACCATATATGGATGTATATATATCCCATCTGCAAACTTATTGGACTCAGGAACCATCAATTAATGTTATATCAAATCCAAGAAAAGAATCATATAAGAGTCTGGCTTCTATGTTAGCCAATAAACAATACAATGTTCACACAAACTCTCAAAATGACCACCCCCAGAGACACCATTCAATTAATACACCAAACACTCCCAAAAGTTTAGGCCAACAATTTTAAATCCCAAAATCAAGCAAATGTCAGGAATAACCACATCCACATAAAAAACAGAACCGGCACGATATTCACCCTGCATACGATCACACATTCAGCTTTAGCTGCTATCTGGTATGCACATAAAACACAAAAAAATTGAGCCTGCTAGGCACGAAAACATTGACAGTAGAAACCTGCCACGTACCACACCAACCCACAGGATCATGTACCCACACTATCCTCTTAATCTAACCAACAAGGGCGATTACCATATTAGTCAGAAATGGGTAATAGCCACCTGTGAATCATACATACAAACATGTATAGAATCAATCGCCCATGTAAAATAATGCCCCAAGAAGCTTATGGTATTCGCGTGAACCGCGAACCATACACCCTACCAGATAGGCCAAAAATATTTTTAAATACAAATTAGCCACATTTCATATTATCTGGTTAAAGTGACCAAACAAAACCATAATAGCAATAGTCAAGAATAGGCAAAGACCATATACATGTATACAATCATAAATAAAATAAAACCGCTCGTTAAGAATTGTAGGTAACAAAAGTATGGTATACGCGTGAACCGCGAACCATACATACTACCAAACAAGCGAAAATTTGGATGAGAGCTAGACGCATAACATCCTATTAAATACAAATGCAAATACAACAAATGTTAAGTGCATACATTTGTCAATCCTAAACAATTAAATAGACAAACGTGTCGCCAAGCGATATCCCAAATAAATTGGGCAATCTTTAGAAAAGCAAAAACATGTCAAACAAATAAAACAATAATCAAAAATTGGTGATAATGACACCATACACCTACATATAGTCACAAATAGAGTTAGTCGCGCATTAAGAATAGTAGGTAGAAAAAGTGTGGTATACGCATAAAGCGCGGATCATACAAGCTACCAAACCAACAAGAATTTGAATAGAAAATTTGCGCATAACATGCTATAAATGCAGATGCATACATTTATCAGCCCTAAACAATCAAATAAACAGATATACCACCAATTGATAACCTGAAATAAATCAGGCTCTATAAAAAGTGTAGGTCAAGAAAAAGGAAATAGTACATTTAGAACATAACAACATACTCAAACAACATAAACATACCATACTGATGTATGATGCAATTTAAATCAATATATAGTCAAAAAAATGTCCAGAACCAAATAGTTGCAGAAAGTCCAAATTGGCATTAAACTTTGAAACCTCTTCAGATCGTGGAAGTCATCATACGGTAAACCCAGACCGGAAATGAAATGACGCAAACATCCGGAGCACCTGAGAACACGCAAACGGCTGTATTGTCACCAAAAATAGTCAAAATGGATTGATTGTGGCAGTCGTAAAAGGTAATGAATGATAAAATATTGTGATACCCGCAATAATCAAATCCTAATTAATAGGAATTACGCATCAACAGCGGTTCCCAGCAACTGTAGAGAAATATGTCCAACAAAGCAGCAGATGCCCGTGGAACCCTTGCACGGCCAAAACAAACGGAACAGCAAACAAGAAAAAGCCAGCAAGCGTTGATGAACACCATATCAAAAATATTTATTAGCAAGAGGGAAGAAAACCCCCCTCCTGAAAAACTGCTATTATAAAAACCAATAGCAGAAAAGATAGCATCAATGCTTTTCAAACCGGTTTCGGCTCCTCAGAGCCTTCTTCAGTGAAGTACAAAAAATGAAAAAACACAGTATCACAATACATACATATATATATGGGTTAGTTCAACCCACAATCCAATCCAAACACAGAGTTCATAATTGGTCATTAAGACCAGGTGCAAACAGGGCTCCAAGTTTGATAATCCATTTTTTCTCCTTGGAGCTAAGTAAATCCTGCCAGAACTGTTTGTCATTGCATTTCCCTTTAATACAATCAATAACAACAAATTTGTATGAAGCAGATGCATGTTGTAAGCAGTGTTTATACAAAGCATTACTAGTACGTTTCTTTTTAATATCACTTAAGTGTTCACAAATTCTCAAACGGAAAGCTCGAGAAGTCTTTCCCACATAAAAAGCCAAACAAGTGCAGGTCACCATATAGATGACCCACTCTGTATTACAGTTGGCCCAAAACTTAATATCAAAAACTTGTGAAGTGTTTTTACTAGTAAATTCATTTGTACGAGAAACCCGAATACAAAACGAACAATGCCCACAAGCAATACATTCAACAATGGGTTTACCTGAAATTGATCGTTGAGTTGGTTCAGAAAACCTTGAACCCACTCTCTTATAATGACTCAATTTTGACCCAATGGATTGTCCCCTTCTGAATGAAAAAGAACAATAATCTGGCAACATAGAATAAAGTTTTGGATCAGCTTTAAGAATGTTCCAATGTCTTTGTATGATGTTTTTAAAGCCATGTGTATTACGTCCGTATGTAGTTACCAAACGTAAAGGTTGTGGCTGTTGACAATTACTCTTCTGTTTATATATTAGTAAGTCCTCCCTATTTAAACTCGACACTGATCTTTTAGCAAGATGTACCAAACCTGGACGATATCCCCTCTTAATAAATCTACAAGTCAGATCATCTTGGGCATCATGGAAAGATTGTTGGCTAGAACAGATTCTCTTGGCTCTAAGAAATTGAGATTTAGGAATATTTTGGATGGCAGACCATAAGTTTACCCCTGGGATCTCTTCTGTATTCTTGCTAGACAGAGGTACAGTAAACTAACCTTACTATGGCTACTTTCTGTGACCTACTATACAGAGACACAGTCAACTAATCTTAAAGGGTGGCGAAAGCCAAACACACTCTGGCTAGACTTATAAGTGCCCTAGGGCAGATAGCCTAGTATCAACTTATGAACCTATGAACCTAAAACTGTAGCACATGCATTACAGAAGGCACATCCTTATGTGAAGAATAACATCCCAAAGTTTCTATATAACTCTGCTATTGTGAGACATAAAGTTGACAATGCCCACAAAAGGAGATGCAAATGAGCTACTAAAATAAGTATTGTTAGCCTTCTGAATTATGTCTCATTGCATTACAAGAAAAAATCATAAACTATCTTAGTACATAAGTTACTTTTCAGATCTTGAACAAAAGGGAAGACTGAAAAATATTAGAGGTTATATTTGTCATATTGATACAGTCTATGAAAACTTCAGTTTAACTATGCTTTCAAATATGCAAAGGTACAAAACTTACCTATAATATAAATTCAAAGTGATTCTATAAAGCTGCAGGACGGACTGTATACACTGTAGGAATGGTCCAAAATAAATTAAATTCCTCCAAAAATTTGGTTAAAATATTGCTGTGAATAAACAACTGTCCTGAAGAGTCAACAGAAACTATAAAGCAACTAGGATCTATCTAGGCATGAGAACGGGCAACAAATTGGGCTTTCATGTATACATACTGTAGGGTAATGCAAGAAAGTAAATAAAGTGTCTTACAGCATTATGAGATCATAAGATCACATTACCCAAAGCTCTTATAAAATCCTTTGATTCTCAAGTCTATAGTATAACTGAGTATGGGTAAATAATACGGAAACCTCACAACAATAAACATATAATAAGGATGCACGTGTGTAAGGAGTACAGAAACCTCAGAACAATAACCATACAATAAGGATGTAGAAAATTTCAAGCCACTTCAGTAACAACATTTAATATCTATGAACACATTCTTATGGAAATGCAAAGAATGATGACTTATTCTAACATGTCCTTCAAAAAATGGTGAAGCAACATGATTCTGTTATATAAAGGATACAGAGGGCAGAGAACTAATTAGTAAGAATACCACTGAGGACACAGCTCATAAGCTGTCATGTAAGGTTACAGAAGTGACACAACACACAGTAGGGATGCTATAAAACTGGTTTAACTGTAAAGTAACTAGAGGAAAGAAGTCAGTGAATATAGAAATAAGACAGTCAGAAAATGGAAAGCCATAGATATACTGTCTAGACAGGCATTTGGAAATTTCACATGCTGCTTATTTATACATATAAATTACATGTTATGAGAGTAGTGTAATCTTTCCCTATAATACACAAAGGCTCCTCTCATATCTTCACTGCTCCGATAAGGGAACTGAAAAGTGTACCCTCCCTATCAACAATCTAAGAGTATACTGTAATTTTTCAAAGATAAATAAATACTAGGCAATCAGTCTGCTAACTATTACAAACCTAACCAATATCTCCGAGGTCAGAATGAAACTCTGTATCATGTATCTGGGAGCTGAAGACCTTATCCATTATGCCAACCCTCCCTGATATACAAACTGTTCTTTTGTACATTTGTGATGTAATCACTGCATGTGCAGAATAAATCAGTAAAGTCTGATTCCCACACATACAGGGTGAGATTCAGAGGCACAGTCTACAAACTTCAACCAAGGAAAATGGTGGGAAAAGATCGACTGTTAATTCAGCGACAGCTGAGCAATACAGTTAGAGACGTAATGTGAAAATACGGTTAGAGAAGTAGTGTGACAATACTGATAGAGAAGCAGTGTAACAATACTGATAGAGAAGCAGTGTAACAATACTGATAGAGAAGCAGTGTAACAATACTGATAGAGAAGCAGTGTGACAATACTGATAGAGAAGCAGTGTAACAATACTAATAGAGAAGCAGTGTGACAATACTGATAGAGAAGCAGCGTAACAATACTGATAGAGAAGCAGTGTGACAATACTGATAGAGAAGCAGTGTAACAATACTGATAGAGAAGCAGTGTGACAATACTGATCGAGAAGCAGCGTAACAATACTGATAGAGAAGCAGTGTGAATACTGATAGAGAAGCAGTGTGACAATACTGATAGAGAAGCAGTGTAACAATACTCATAGAGAAGCAGTGTAACAATACTGATAGAGAAGCAGTGTGACAATACTGATAGAGAAGCAGCATAACAATATTGATAGAGAAGCAGTGTAACAATACTGATAGAGAAGCAGTGTGACAATACTGATAGAGAAGCAGCATAACAATACTGATAGAGAAGCAGCGTGACAATAGTGATAGAGAAGCAGTGTAACAATACTGATAGAGAAGCAGTGTGACAATACTGATAGAGAAGCAGCATAACAATACTGATAGAGAAGCAGCGTGACAATAGTGATAGAGAAGCAGTGTAACAATACTGATAGAGAAGCAGTGTGACAATACTGATAGAGAAGCAGTGTAACAATACTGATAGAGAAGCAGTGTGACAATACTGATAGAGAAGCAGTGTAACAATACTGACAGAGAAGCAGTGTGACAATACTGATAGAGAAGCAGTGTAACAATACTGATAGAGAAGCAGTGTGACAATACTGATAGAGAAGCACCATAACAATACTGATAGAGAAGAAGTGTAACAATACTGATAGAGAAGCAGTGTAACAATACTGATAGAGAAGCAGTGTGACAATACTGATAGAGAAGCAGCATAACAATACTGATAGAGAAGAAGTGTAACAATACTGATAGAAAAGCAGTATGACAATACTGATAGAGAAGCAGCATAACAATACTGATAGAGAAGCAGTGTGACAATACTGATAGAGAAGCAGTGTGACAATACTGATAGAGAAGCAGTGTGACAATACTGATAGAGAAGCAGTGTAACAATACTGATAGAGAAGCAGTGTGACAATATGGTTAGCAAGGCAGTGCGACAATACAGTGAGAGAAGCAGTGCGACAATACAGTGAGAGAAGCAGTGTGACTTTTGTATACCAAGCCTGTAGCATGTGCACACTACACACACAGATAAGCTATGCAACATGAGTAACAGTACTGACATAGTTTACAGTTAGCTGTGTGTTCCAAATTTGCCCCCTGATACTGTAAGAAGCTATGGAGCTGCACTAACAGCAGATAGCCCACTGTATTCAAAATGAAACGTAGTTTAGGGTCCTGATAAGGTCACACAGGTAGTAATATTGATATGAGCTTCCCCTCCAAGACATGCTGGCACACACACACACATACACTCACACACACACACACACACACACACACACACACACACACACACACACACACACACACACACATTCCTTTTATGCAAAGCTGTGCAAGGTGCCTTGTAAACTAGGCAAGCTTCTTTCAATTCATAGATAACTTTTCACCCAGCAGCACAACTCTGCTTAGTAGTCAGCATGTCTATAAATGCTACACGCTAATTCATGTAGTAGTAATTTATATTGAAGAGTTTTGAAGAGTTTTGCTGTTTTTATTATTACTAACCTGTGTACTAATTGTTTTATTTTTATGTATGTTGATTTTTCCGTATGTATTTTTACTTCTGTGGAGCTTTTCTCCTCGGGCCTCTACTGAAAATGGAAATATCTCCAGCTAGACTAGCCCAGTCAACAAATGTAAAATAAAATAAAATAAAAATAAATAAAATACACTCATATCGACTTCTTATGTATAGTCTTCAGTTAACAGTTGTGTAAGGTTGTGAGATGACAAGAAATGGTTACGTGTTATATTGTTGCTAACATGACAATTAAAGTTAAAGTCACTTAAAATAATAGTTTTAGTTCTTGTTGTAGTGCTTACATTTTTAATAATGTACTTTGGAAGAGTGAGGTGTTGGATATGGGGAAGTGAAAATATGCATTGGATGGCTTTTGTGTTAGTTTTGCTTCCTGTATTATGGTACTTAAACTCAATGGAAACATTTTAAAGTAAAGTTTATTCTGTGTGAGTATGTCATGTGCTGAAGTAGTTGAGGATTTGTATTGGGATTATTATTTTCATGGATTATGTTTGATGTAATGTGTAGTCACCATATTATGTATTCAATGCTGTTTCATGACTGATTGTATTTGATTGGTTTCAAATCAATGTTATGCCATACGCTCACTATATTTTATACACACACACACACACACATATTTTATGCATATTTATTTATATATATATATATATATATATATATATATATATATATATATATATATGTATGTATATATAAAATTGCAATTGCATTCATTTAATTACTACTGTTTCTACTGAAGGCAGGTTTTGCAGCAGTTTGTCAAGCTGCATATGCTCAAAGCAGTCCAGCTGTATATTTGATATGGTGTGCATGTATACAATTAAGAGAGTAAGTGAATGCGAATGTGTCATTCAATTACATTGATAACTTGTGATGTAATTGATTTGGGATTAGCATTAGGAGAATGACAGAGTTAGAAAGCAGTAGATGAGTTCAGGTTTATAAAGCAGGGGGGGGGTCTTGGATAGGGAGCAGGAAAGGAGTGCTAGGATTAGGAAGAATTCAGGAAGTTTAGGTCTGGGAACCAGAAACAGAGTTTGGGGTTAGAGAGTAGAAGGAATTTATGTTTAGAGAGGAGGGGAGTCTTAGGGTTAGGAAGTGATTGGGAAGTTTAGATTTAGGAAGCAGGAGTGAAGTCTTAGGGTAGGTGTCTGGGTTCTAGCATGGCTTTGTAATGTAGTAGAACTGGCTTGTGAGAAGGTTATGTAAGCTGGAAGGATTGGGCTAGTTTGAGATAGAGCAGAGGGTATTTTAGGTTACTCAATGGGTTTTAATAGTTTTTGATAGGTTAGGATTCAATGAAATGTTTATCAGCATTAGTGGTTTTCACTTTAATGACATCAGTCTTAATTATCTGTCTGTCTACCTATATCCTATATATATATATATATATATATATATATATATATATATCTTTGCAAGTGAAATTACTCTATAATTAAGATCAATGTTGTGGTATTGAAGTAAGGCAGTTTAATATTCCTGCACAGTGTGCATAAGTAGGTGTATCATTACTGTTATAGCAAGCTGCTGCTGTTAGTAACCTGTTGGAAAAGTTATAGTTCAATTGTAGATTTTAACTTCCACTGCTATTTCTAATAGTCTGTGATGTGTGTAACCTCCAGTGCTGAAAATGCATCTTGTTGCTGGTTTTAGTTCAGATTAGATAAACCAGTGCACGATATGTTAAAATTAAAATTGCCAACAGTTGGAAGTTCAGTCAGTATGCTAAAAGCATCAGGTTACATCACTACGACTGTACTTAACTGCATCCTTTTTATAAGCAACCTGAAGAATGCTGAAAATCCAGCCTGTTTTAGAAGATGTCATTCATGACTGTTGAGGCCAAATGAGGACATAAGCATTCAAGTTTCTGTGGATTTTTTTAGTCTAGTGCTAAAGCACTTGATGGAGCCTGGACGCAGTGAGAAGTGTAACTTAATTCAATGTGTGGGTAGCAGTTTGTATGACTAGCATTATTCTACTTTAAACAATGTTTTTCTTTATTTCTTTTTTGTCAGCCATTGCCTTCCAGAATAGAAAAAGCAAAAGCCCAGAGAAAGTGAAGAAGTTCAACCTTCTACTTAGGTTAGTGGAACATGTAATATAATCTTTCCCTTAAGGCATTTAAGATATTAACCCATTGTTATAGAAAGGGAAGAAATAAAAAGTCTCCATTTAAAACTAAGACCAAGAGGTGAAACACTAAGAGCTGGTGTGATGATTGGATTATACTTTCTGTTCCAACAATAACATTCAGATACTGCAGAATGTTCCAGACACAGCTCTTCCAAAAAAGCAGTATATATTATATTCTATTGTGCTTAAATTTTTAATAATTTTTGGATTTGTTGACAATCTATTCAACCTGAATTTGTTGCTAGACAAGACTTCTGAGATATTTGATACACATCTGATGGACGTATAACTGTTAATTAGTTGTTTGCAATTGTCATCTGGGTAGGCAGGCTGGTTTAAATGATGTCCTTCAGCCATGTACCATGTCAAAGGCAGGTATAATGAAAATATGTGTGTGTACAGTGTGCAGTAAAAAACAGAGCAGAAGCAATCTGCTAAAAATAAATTACAGTATACAAAATGTACAGTAAAACAAATGTGTAACAAGACCATAACAAAAAGTAGTGACAACTGGGACATTATGGAATATTTAAGTAAACAGAAGAAAAACATTATGTGGACTACTTAGAACTTTTTGCTGGCATTAGAGTGATTTTGTAGAAAATGTATAATGATTAAGGAAAAAGATAAATGTATGAAAAGTAAGTTATTATTTCGGTTGAAGTATGTAGTAATATATTTGTATTCAGAATGATGGTTATTACTATTAGCCTAATAAATGATAATGCTTTAAATGCAAATTTTTAAAGTATTGTTCTAAACCAATAAGATAGATAAAGGAGTCAGAGAACTATATTATGAGACTATATTATCAGAAGATAGCAATGGAGAGTTAGAAATATCAGGAAAGGTAGAAAGTTTTCAGGGCAGTCATTTGCATGCTACACTAAATGAAATGATATTTTTTGTTACATTATTTTTTTGTTGTTGTTGTTGTTTGTCTTTCGGCTTTTCCCGGTTAGGGGTCACCACAGCGGAACTCCGGTCCGCTAATGATTGGCAGTAGATTTTCATGAACACTGAGGTGCCAGCTCGACGTCCAACCTTCAAAGAAGGCATGCCCATTTACACATGTCTTTCGAATGCCCACCCAACCGTGGGGAGGACATGCAGACTCCACACAGAAGGCACTCTCCGCACTCCAGCCGAGAATCGAACGGGAGAATCTCTTACTGTGAGGCAACAATGCTACCGCTGCACCACCGCGGTTACATTATTTTATTAAACCAAATAAATGGCCCATTTCCACCTCCTGGGTTCTATGGATATTTAGCAATAGACAGAATAGATTTTTATACTTTTATCAATCTTGCTGTACTGGAAGCCATTAGATTAGATGTCTGGACTCTGATTTGTACTATAAAGCACTGGTGAGGTTCAAAGGAGATTTTGCTTTGTAAATCATTATCAAGAAAGTCCAAAGCTATAAATGAGCATGCTTACACATTTGTAGTATGTGGTAAAAGCCTGCTGCTGGAAAGGTATTAGAGAATGGAGGTCCATACTTCATCTGAAGAATCATCATCATGGGTGAAAGGAACAACAATTTTGATAGAATGCTGAAGATATAGTTGCTTAGTGTACACAATACTCACTGCAGAGTGGCAATGGGCAAAATGAAGGACTCTTCTTGGCACAACTGCATATTTAATTGTATTTTCCTGTATATATGACTATTTTGATATACACATTTTTGTTCTATTCCTGAAAAGGAAAATTTGATCATTATTCAATTGCTGCTGCATAAAGTAGTGGCAGGACATCTGAAGCAAAAGATGATATTAAGTGACCAATTAACACTTACTCTAATTGTGTTATTTTAATCTTAGTTTAATTGTGAGACATTTTACAATAGACTCATTGCATAACTCAGTCTTGTCCAAATACAAACTATTGAAGAAAATGTTCGGATAATAGTTCTATTTAATAGGGTAGGATTTGATGGTGATGTAATAATATCTAGATGGTATAGACAGAAGGCCTCCCCACCCCAGGACAGGTCTGTAATTTCCCTGTAAAGCCCACCTTGGAAGGCATTGCTGTGGTTAGAAAATGGGTGCCCTTAACTCATTCAAACTTGTAGTGCCTCTTTTGTATACTTCCATTTCTTACCCAAAGCTCCTTATGGCATCCAGAACATTTTTGTGTCTGGCTTCATTCACTAAGTGACTTTCCAGCTAATAATAGGAAATATTAGAAAGTGCAAGGACTTATTAATAAAGTGACACTAAGAATGTTAATCTAAGATATCTCACAGTACAGAAATGAATCACTGTTCATCGCTTATCTATCATCACTTCTATCAAATTTTCATATTTATGTTCATCTTTTCATAACGGAGAGCCTTGCATGTTATTGAGGGGAATGGTATGATGTGCCATGGTGGGAGACCGAAAAAATCATTGCTAATGTCCATTTACATCACACTATACCTGATATATTGCTGGTTATTTGTAAGTAATTATAAAAACAAGCAATATTCCATATGTACTTAAAAAAACACAAGTGACTTAGTAACTGTTACAAGGCATCAGGCAAAACCTTACATGTTATTAAAGAAAATATTTTTTTTCAAATTTACAAAGTAAGTAGCACATCTTGGGAAATATTCATTGTTATTTATACTGTTATTATACAATTAAGCATATGTTTTCATATTTCTATAAATTTCTTTAAAAAAACATGCACTTATACAAGAATTTTTGTTGTCATGTGAAAGCGTATCCCCTGGATTCTCAAAAGCTTGCATGGCGTGCAAGATTGGTGCAGGAGCTCAAGGAGGCAATATGTCTGGCGTGCGATCCAGGAACAGCCTGCAGGGGCATGCACGAGTGCTCCTGCACTAATCCTGCACAGACAAAGCCCTTGTATGCAAATCACACCATTTGCAGGAGAAATCTATGCAAATGAGGTGATTCTGCAATCCAGGAAGCTTGAAACCATTCGTGCAGGACTAGTGCTATCTGCAGAAATGTACTCAGTTAGTAACCGAGTACATTTCTGCAAAATCAAAAACGGAGCTGTGACAGCTCCAAATAAAGGCTGCATATCATGTAGCAAGCATGCCAATGGCCAAGTATAAGGCCATTGACATTGCAAACATAAAAGAAAAATACAAAAATCAACTTTTATTTTTTTTTTGCCAATCTCGGCTGTTTAAGCATAGGGCAGTGGCACGCAAACGGGATCGGGGGGGGGGAATAACAAAATGAACCTAAATTAAGCAGTCTAACTAAAATCAGTATTCTGCCATGCAAGTCAATGGCAGGCAGAAGACAACATGGCCAGTGAGTAGTGGTTGCTAAGGGGGGAGGCTCAGTGTGAGCCATGTAACTATGTATTAGCAGGCAATCCTATGCAAATGCGGGGAAGGATAGTGAATCCCAGTTTTCCCCAGCATGTGAGTCAGGTCCCAACAGTGTAAGAGTAGGAATAGCTTGGTGAAAGCCTAGGAGTAAGGTGACATCATGGGGGTGTCAGGCATACTGTAAGCGGATTGCAGCCCTGTGGCTCGGGTTTGTTCCTAGCTTAGCACAGCTAACTGGGTTAGCGCACTGGGTTTTACAGGAAGAAAAAAAAAGTTAAACCAGGAAATAGCAGCAGTGTGCACATTTGAGCACTGTGTTTGCGTGGCGCACCCCCGGGTTTAAACAGGAAGGCAATGGGAAGGGAAAACAGCAGTAGGAAGGTAATCAAGGAGAACTAGCTTAGCTGGCAGGTGAAATGTATCAGAATCAGCCAATTACACAGGCAGCAGACCAGTCCAGCCCAGAACACTACTATAAACTATGCAAACACCTTCCCCTCTGGTTTTCCCACACTCTACACCACTGGTGCATACAAGCAGGGAAGTTTTAACAACCAAACCTACAAAATGAGAAGGGCTGCAGCAAGCAACATAGAACAAGATGTGCAAGAGGCTGAGGGTGGTGAGGATGTGAATGCTGTCGATCAACCCACAGTGAGGAGACGGGGAAGAGTGTACAGACCCAGGGTAACCTACCAGGGGCTACATGAGCTGGAGATAGTGGAGCGCTATAGGGTGGACAGAGACCTCCTACAGCAAATTGTTGAGCTGTGCCGGCCACACCTGACACACCAAACTGACCGAGGGGAACCCATCCCAGTGGATACCAAGATATGTGTAGGCCTAGGAATACTAGCCACAGGTATCTCCCAAATATCAACTGGGGATATCATGGGGCTCTCACAGGTATCAGCATCCAGAGTAGTCCACCAGTTCCAGGATGCCATGTCGGCACATGCCAGTGAACATGTATATTTCCTCAACACCCGTGAGGTGTTGGCCAGAAATATGCATCTGTTCCACCCAATAGCAGAATACCCTGAGGTAGTGGGTGCTATAGACTGCATGCACATATGCATCAAAGCACCACCTGGTGATTAGGGCAGGACCTACATCAACCACAGGGGCATCCCCAACATCAACTGCCAGGTCGTATGTGATGCCCAGGGCATTATAATGAATGTGTGTGTTGGCTGGCCTTGAAGCTATGATGATTCCCACATATGGCATCTGATGCAGCTGTACCAGAGATTTGCCAGTGGGGACATCCCCTATGGTCACCTAGTGGGGGATGCTGGTTACACAATGGAGCCATGGCTGATGACACCCATCAGAAATGCACACACACCTGAACAAGAACGCCATAATGAGGCACACGCACAGACCAGACTTATAATAGAGTATGTGTTTGGGATGCTCAGGTCATGGTTCTGGTGTCTGGATACATCCGGTGGAGCCTTGCAGTACTCACCAGCTACATGTTCCCAAATTGTTATGGTATGTGCCATGCTACACAATATGATCCTGCGTAAACAGCTGCAGCAGGAACTGCATGGGGCAGGGCCACACAGCCCTCCACCAATGCCAAGGCATGCACAGGCACAGAATGACTCAGAGGAGGAACAACCTGAGCCTGCCCCAGTAGGCAGATGGAGGCATGCCCAGTATGCCGAGGTTGTGGCAAAGAGACAATGCATAGCACATACACTGACACAATAGGGACCCAAGGAATGACACCTCTCTCTGACTCGCATATACAGTAAAAAGGATGCCAAACATGACACTACCTGTGCTCAACCATGTATAGGGAGTGTAGTATGTGCATCCGACATAGGCAGCCCTCCAGCACCATCTGCAAGTCTGGTACACCCTCAAGGTAAGTCAATCAACCTACAAATTGCCAAATAAATAGAGTAGAATGTATCTATGGTATGGATGTGAGCATACAAGGGAATATGGTGGCTGAATCTTATGGCAGCAGACAGTAGACACCCATAGTGGCACCGTGGCATCTGTAACACATATTGGAGTCACCACAGTAGCCAGTACTACACAGGGTGACAAAACCCACTGCAGGAAATGTGCTGAGCGACATGTCAGGGCGGTTCACATACCCAACAACAGTCTCAGCCAGCAGGACAGGTGTAGACAAACCCAAATAGAGCCTGTGCTATGGCCCATGAATGATGGCGATGGTTAACCCCCCCCCCAGGCATACACAGACAGACTACAGCAGGTCAGGCAGTGGGATGTTAGTTCTGAAGGGTAGGAAGTCAAACACTAACATGTAGGGCATCCAAAGCTACGATCTGTAGTACACTGGTATGCCTCTGATCAGCATGATAGGCAAGAATACAGAATGAAATGGAGTACCTGACATACCAGTGCAGTCATAGCAAATGTGTACAAGTGCCAGGTGTGCCCCCCATCCGACGTAGTAATGTAATAACAGTCAGGTGTGCCCCCCCCAATTCTGTGTAGAAATAGACAGGTGTGCCTCCCCCCATCCTACGTAGTAATGTAATAACAGTCAGGTGTGCCCCCACCAGCCCTGTGTAGAAATGTAGAAATAGACAGGTGTGCGCCCCCATGTAGTCATGTAAGAACAGTCAGGTGTGCCACCCCATCCTATGTAGAAATGTAGAAATAGTCAGGTGAGCCGCCCCCCATGCAGTAATGTAATAACAGTCAGGTGTGCCCCCCCCAACCCTTTGTAGAAATGTAGAAATAGACAGCTGTACCCCCCATGTAGTAATGTAAGAATAGTAAGGTGTGCCCCCCCCATCCTGTGTAGAAATGTAGAAATAGTCAGGTGAGCCCCCCATCCTATGCAGAAATGTAAGAACAGTCAATGCCAAATGCTTGATGGATACCCTGCAGAAACAGCATGCCACCTGTCGGTGTACAACACAAAGTTCAGCACTACAGTGCAAACTACCTGGACTCCATCCACACATTACATACAGATGGGCACACTGGGCATGCTCACACACAAATACATGAAGGCCATGTCTGCAAACACCAGTGGATCAGACATATCTGGCAGTCGCAGTTGTTAGTGCAGACACTCGTCAGTATGCAAAAACTCATGCCTTGCACACACAGTGGATAGGAATACAGACATATATGTAAGGACAACACACTATAATAAGCCAAAGGTAGACATACATAGATGTGTACAAGAGGGTCACTGTGACAAGAAGCCATCCAGGCCAGTCCCACCCAGCACACAGCCAAAGGGCCCCAACCACATGAGGGCCAGATGTCACTCACTGCAGATACTAGCCACCAGTATCTGTCAGCATTACAGACTATGAGCTGCATGTGCCAGCTGTGCAACATGACTGTACAAGGAAGTAGTCATCTAGCAGCTGTATACACATACCTGTGAAATATGACCCTGTGTGTGCCCGCATGTAGCATGTCAACCTCTAGATGAATGGGTTATGGCCTATGCACACACACTGCCCTCCCCATAGCCCTACTATGACAAGCCTGCTGAGGTCATCCACTGTGAAATACACCTTTGGGAGATTTGCAGCCCGGTAATCTCCGTGGCGCTTCCTGTAACTGTGTACTGCTGTAGTGTGATAAATTAGGTAGCTGTTTTAATCCCAGACTTGGCAAGTGTGTGTGTGTTTCAGTGTGTGTCTGTCTGACTCTGTCTGGGTAGAGATCAATGCTTTTTAGGGTAGTCACACTCCCTACAATTCAAATGCTCAACACACATGCCTAGGCAACAGCCAATATGTGGGTAGTACACTGCATACTGGCCACTGATACTAACTATGGAGTGATTGCAGTGTGCTACAGAAGGCATGCCACCCTGTCCATCTGTCCAATAGGCACATACATGCAGACAGTACACCTTCCCCATGTTCCCCACTGGACACCTGCAACACCTGTGGTGCCATCACATATGACCCACAAAGGACATACCATGCTTGAAAACATGCCCTGAATGGACAGATGCCACTGACACCAGGGAATGCTGTTAGCATGCTATCAATGTAGGTGCAGGGTAAACCTGCTGTCCATTACCAGTTCTCACCACAGGTGGCCAAGACTAGCACATCTGATGATAATCTGTGTAGACAACATGGGCCAGACACCCCAGGTACAGTTCAACATATCACTGTACATGCATGTGGGAGGTGTGCACATCCCAGACACCACCCATGTCATGGATTAAGGAACACATACATGGCAAGCGATGCACAGCATTGGCCACACACAATAGTCACCCAGGTGACTGGATGGGGGATACAATAACCACCTGTGTGGGCAAATGCAGAAACTACAGCCCTAAGCCACAATGCTGACCATTGTTATGTGGCCTGATGCCAAGGTATACTCCTCACCTAGCCTTGTATATCCATCTGGCACAGTTGACCACCACACAGCCATGCAGAAATGCACCCATGCATGTCACTACTGGCGCCCTGTGTGTTTGTGTGTGTGTTGTATGATGCGTATGATCACATCCACACTCACTACAGCTGCCATTGGCATACTGAAGCATGCTGTCTGATGTCAGACACCTCCCCATACCCTTTGCCCATATCACCTCTGTATGACCCTTGTGGTGCATGTGATACCTGCACAGTAATGTGTTGTGGCAATCTCACTAGTGATGGGTTATATTCTGGGCCCTGCCAAGTGTGTCAATGTGTGTGCATCCCTGTAAGAATGTGGCTGTATTGATGCTGGAACCTGTTCATGCGGACAGGCACGTGTGCTACACCTACCGTATAGCTATCATATCCCTGTTGCAGATGTCACTCTCCACTACATATATGTTCTGAGTGCTCCACAACATGTAACCTATTTGGCACATCCAATAACTGCATAGAAATGTGATAGCACTACATAGTCGCCAGGGGTTTGATACCCTGTGCTGGTAGGTGTGTGACACAAACATGCATACGTTTTACTCTCCCACCCTTCCGTAACTTGTCTTTGCCTCTGTCTGCCTCTCGCACTCCCTCTCTGGTGGATGTGGAGACCTACACCTGCTTTGCTTAGGCAGCAGCATGTGTATTTAAAGTGATGCTCGTGATCAGCTGATGGCCTCTGCATGAATTGCAGCCCTCCCCTACCTGATTGCATGTGGAACAGCTGTGGTTACATCCCCATAGCTAATTGGATGGAAACACACTCCAATATCTAGGAACATCATGTTGGTGTTGGCCCTTTTCATTCACTGTGAGCAGGAACTAGATCTGTTGTTTGGCAAACAGCATCTCAGATATAGTGGGGATTTACCTCTAACAATATACACTGTGGAAACAGGACAACACACAGGAGGGGGATGTGCCTGACCTGACTACAGACTGTTAGTGCTGCTATACTGCTTTTGGAGTAATGTTAGTTTAACAGTGTGTGTGTGGATATGGCTGTCCTACATGTTTTAATACTTGCCATGTCAGTTCTATGTTTATGAGGAATCCCCACCTGTAGGATCATCTGCAGACTGAGCAGTGTGTTGTGCCTTTGGTTTCATGTGTTACCCACAGAGCATCTATCTATGAACTGCAGAAGGTAGTGTGAGGATTGCAGTCTGTAGATGATGAAAGCTGTGACAGTTACTGACTTCATATCCCTCATAGGACATATGTTGCAACAAACCCTGTTACATCAATAAATGTATGAGGTTATCACAGCAACATGTCAATATTGGCCCTGTGTTTGTGCTTCCAGCCACAACTCTGCCAACCTTTGTACATATGTCGTGCATTAAGAGGTGCATATGTGCTGTACACCATCATTAGTGTCATCATATCTGATAACAAGCCATTGAGATATCAGTCTGCTACACGTGTTATGTACAGTAGAGGGTTATATTTGATGACATAACCTGGACATTCTGTGGTTGTTTGTACAGTACTGAGGTCTGTATACTTATGGTGAATGTCAACAGTGTGTGTATTGTTAATATGTACTTTAGCCTGTGTACAGACTGTGGTAGATGTCATTGTTCTAGGTCCCGTCCTATTTGATGTTACATGCTGCTCCACTGTATATTACCGTATTGGCTTTCATGTTTGTAGGGCCACACACACACATGTCCCACACAGACAGATAGCAGACCAAACTGTGTAGCAGCCCAGTATATGTAGGATTAGTCTGTGAGTGGCACATATGAGGAAGGTGTTGAACAGATAGTCCATACACTGTAATATTATGCTAGCTTACCATATCTGGCTGTGGCTGTGTTCACATTGGTTGTGGATATGCACTGTCACACGATTGTATCTTACCTTGTGCTGTGACATGCCTGTAAAGGGTGCTATATATGCAGGTTATTGTGCATTTCCCCATAGGAGATGTAGGCCAGTGTTGAGCCAGTCTGCCTGTAGCCTGCACAGTGCATTGTTACATGCCTAGCAGTTTAGTGTATTTACCCAGTGAGTTGTCATGTACAGATACTTGCCAGATGTACTGCCGCTGAGCCTCACTTAACAGTCATGTATGTCAGACAGAGCAGTGGGATACTGTACAGATGTTTGTCAATATCTAGTGGGTAGTATGTGGCCATGGCACCCCTGTACCAGCAGTTAGTATGTGTCAGGCCAGACAGGGGTGTGTGAATGCATAACCTATGGTGGCATCCGTATACCAGTTGTTATGTGTTATACCCATCTAAATGGCTGTTAACATCCATATTGTCAGGCATGGTACACATGTTTTGCACTAAGGGTTTTGTGTATACCTCTGGACTGTACAGAGTGTATCAGAATGTCCACATATACTGGCCAATATCTTTGTTGCACTCCACAGGAGCATTACGTGGTAGCAGCAGTACTTTACTATGATGTCCTTAGGATGTCTGTCAGTAGCCAATGGCACACATGTGAAAAGTAGATGTGACCTCCCACACACACACCATGTCTGTGAAGACAATCCCAATTACAATAGCAATAGTCTACTAATATACCTGCTATACATACTTGACATCCCCTTGCACTATACATATATAGAATGGTATGTATATGTACATAGATATGCATATACACACCCAGATATATACATATACAGAGCAATATATGTCTACACATATACAGATAGTGATACATATGCACATATACATATGGATATCTACAGATATATTGACAGTAGTAGGTATATCAGAATAGATATGTATGCACATATAGTTATAGATATCGCTATATGTATATATATATATATATATATATATATATATATATATATATATACACCAACATAACTAGGCATATCCGTATACACAGGATGTGCATATATATATATAGCTATATACACATATATCTATATGTACATATACGTATACCTATATATACACATAAGTATATATATATATATATATATATATATATATATATATATATATATATATATATATATACACACATATATGTATATATATGTATACATATGTACATATGAAGAGATGTACACATGGCCATATATATGTAGCACTTTACAGATGTGCATACAGACATATGTATGAGTATACATGTGTATGTACATGTAGACATATATACACCTATGATATGTATACAACCATATTCCTGTCATGAGTAAACGTCACGGTTGTGTATACCCTCCCACATGTATCTCACCGCATGTATCTGCTATGTGTACATTATGATAAAACAACATATGTGATGCAAAAATCATATTAATAACAAGGAATACACAAGTTAGGAATTAAAGGCAAATGTTCATTACTACTCAGTATGTGTATTGACAGCTATATTGGTAAAACAACATCTTGTCTCCACAGTGGTCATGGTGTAGTGGTTAAGTGTTGTGACTTTGGTGTAAAGGATCCTGGGTTCAAGACCTGTAAGGGCTGTTCACTTTATTCCTGGGCAGAACAAGGACTGTCAGATGCAGAGTGGTTAAGGCAGGTTTGAGCAGCTTTAAGCACATTTGCACGGGTTTGCGTGAAGCTATGCGATGCTAAGCTATGGGTAAATGTACCGGCACTTACACAGTGTAGGAAGCGCTTACCAGTGCACAAATCAGCTTAGCTGTTATATTGTAGCAATGTTGATACTTGCTAAGTATAGCTTCACCCTGGTAACCAAGACACACAACCCAGTCTGATAACCTGTAATAAGTATATGTAATGCCATGTACAATACATGCACCTATGTGCTGTCATTACAGTAGCAAGGGGTGTGAGTGTCATATGTGGGACACAGACATATATGAGGCCTGTACAGCACTGTTATCCTTGTGAATGTGTGACATACAGGTGTAGTAGCTCAGGGTACTTGCTGTCACACTGGCATTTAGTGTATCATGGCAGTACTACTGTTGACAGTGCTAACCCAGGCAAGAGCAGAGTGCTTAGTGTAGTACTGACAACAGGCACACCTGCAACTATGGCTGAACACTGATGACTCCCTGTCATATCCCTGGTGTGTGAGCTGTGTCACTCATGCTGCTGCATAGCTACCTGCCAAGCTGATGAATGTCAGTCCGTGTACAGATGTGCAGATGGCAGGTATCCAGCTGGGATATGTACAGGCAACCTACGTTTGATTAACACCCTACTACGCATGTGGCATGTGCATGAGATGCATATCCCTGTAGTACCAAAGTTGGGGTATACTATGGGTTGTATCGCAGTCATGGCCAATGTGTGATGGTGGCTATGGCAGAGTGTCATCATGGGTTTCAAGGAGTACAATATCCAGTGGGGGATGTGGGTGATGTGTACACTATTACACCAAGGTACACCAGGTATATGTGCCCTGTACCACATTACGGTTACCACTGTCACCATCAATCATACAGGTAACTGTTACCACAATCCAAGCCAGTTATGCATGTGATGTGTGCAGCCTACCTGTAACACATTGGAGACACAGTCAAGGTAGTTAGCAGCGATAGGCCCTGGTATCTCAGATGTGTGTCTGGCTGTTATGTATTTGTAAATGTGTATATGACAGTATGCCACAATAAGTATCATCCACATACACCCAATACATCCCCATCAGCATACTGTACATGCTGGGGGATGTTCTGCATGTACCATGTAACCTGGGACACAACTCACCTTAAACACTGCGCAGTGTGTGCAGTGTAAGCCACACACATCAGTATCACAACATTGCTAGGTAGAGGTCTATTCCCAGTGTTGACAAGTAACAGTGTCTGTGTATGTGGATGGGTCTACATCAGGTTACAGAGAATACACACCTCAGCAGGCCACCTGTCCATGTGGCACAGGCAATAACTGGTATAGTAACCTGTGACATGTGTCCGACTGTACCCCAGATATGTCACTGCCATGGTATCAGCACAGTGACATACCCCGTTGTGCAATATGACTGCAGACCATCCTCGTGCTGACACATGTACACCTACAACACAATTACATAACCTTTTAAAGACCACAACCAACCAGTGTTACTAACAGCTATAAGGCACCATTGCTGGATGGCTACACTACCTGCCAGATATGCCTCACACTATACTCCCTACAACATGTTACACTGCAGGACTGTGGTACACTGTTGTACAGTCACCATGTGCATCAGAACCATATCAGCCTGTCCTTACATTGATGGTATGGATGACAGGGATGGGGCACTGGTATCATCATATGCACAGGGCTACCTTGTGCTAACACATGTACACCCACAACACAATTGCATAACATATTAGAGGCCACAACCAACCAGTGTTACTAACAGCTATAAGGCATCACTGCTGTACGGCTACACTAGCTGCCAAATATGCCTCACACTCTACTCCCTACAACATGTTAAACTGCAGGACTGTGGTACACTGTTGTACAGTCACCATGTGCATCAGAACCATATCAGCCTGTCCCTGCATCGATGGTATGGATGACAGGGATGGGGCACAGGTATCATCATATGCACAGGGTGTGGTGCTGGTTTGCCAGAGGCCGAGGGTAGGCCATACATTTGACACCACGTGTGTGGTTGAGGGGTGTACTCTGGGGAGCTGGCTGAGGTGAGGTGGTGTGTGTAGGTATGGGGTTGCCCTAGGTGTGTTTGCATAGTGTGTGTATGCATGCACACAGTTCTGCCATGTGGCTGCCCTACATAGGTGTTTATGGACAGCTGCAGACCATACCTGGCAGAGTGTGCAGTTCACTGCCTCCGGCCACGGACACATGGACTGTGCCTGCTAGGGGTTCCACTGGCACGTCCAGGTACAGACGTTGATGTGCTACTCTTACCTGCTGATGAAATTTGTCCGCTGGTACCAGGTGCCTCCGGGGACTGGCCAGGACCATGTGTAAGTGGCTTGCTGTGGTGTGGTGTGGACAGCACACCCTCCCACACTGCCGGAGCTGCTACTGCCACTACAGGAGCCCCTTGGTGTCCTAGTATATCCACATTGACTGCCAGCTGTTGGTGTTGCTGGCCCACGTCCACCATGGCCAATGAGGGCCATCATCTCATCATGCCATCTATCCGCTTGCTTGGTAGAAACACGGATGGCACCTGACAGCTCACGGAGGTTGTCACTTACAGATGCGAGAGCAGCCTTCTGTAGCCTAAGACCCTGTCTGGTGTAATGCTCAATATGTGCCTGCGCCACCATTACAGCCTGAAACATGCTTCTGCTGGTTACAGCTATGTCGCTTCTGCCAGGGGCATGATGTCCAGTGGCCCTACAACGAGCACCCTGGGACATCAGCCTATGTGGCAGCCTGCCGGACATCCAGCTATGCCTGCTGGAACTGGTCACAGTAGGCATAGTTACCACACTTTCCCATGCACTGCCACTGAAAGCCAGCTGTCCCTCTGCTATGGCCACTGGTGATGGTGTGTGTATAGGCACTGAAACTGTGTGCGGGGGTGGGGTGGCTAAAAAGGGGTTGTCAAATGTTGGCACAGTGTCGGCCCATGCCAACCCCATCTGTGCCTCAACATTATTATCATCATCATCATCATCAGTGCCTGTATCGACACCTACATCAGACTGCATGCAGGAGGGACCCTGACCCACCTTGCCACCTGTGGAGGAAAACAATAAATGCACTTTAAAACCTGTACAGCATTGCCTAACAGTACACACACACACACACACACACACACACACACACACACACACACACACACACACACACACACACACACCTCTGTAATACCTACCTGTCCATGGCTTTACAGACAGTCCCACATATATGTCCATGTGTTACCCCCATCCTGAATCACACTTGTTAACATACACACATCAATACTACTCATTAACATCACAGTCCTCTAACTGCCCACACAAGTGGCCACAACTCAAGGCCTGTTGCTACTTTACCTGCCTGACCTGTATGTAGTGGATTTACATGGCCTCACTGCTGTCATTCGGTATGCACCCTCTGTATGGCTGGAATGATGTGCATGGCCCCTATATGTGTGGGCTACTATGTTGGATCCATAATAGCTCCCACTGGTGTGTCATGTGTATGTAATGCTCAGTACATGCCAGATATGCTGCTCCGTCAGCCCATGTGACACCTGTAATATTTGGATACACTCCCTGATGTTGACTATTACTTCCCTGATGCATCTGTAGAGCTGCATACATGGGTTGTAGGTGTCCTCCCTGCTGACTGCGATATTAAGTGTGTACCTGGAGTCTACCTTCCCTATGGATGCCTGTTCCATGCTACAGCCCATATTATACTATTTGCTGTCCTGTGATTACACACATGACAGGTATTCCTGGTGTGTAATGTGGCAGTCCATGTCCATGTACTGCATGGTCCCAAAGGGGGGTACAGCTGTATGAACACCCCACAATCACACATGTGCATGTATGGCCACACACACAAACACACACATGCACACACGCATCATACATGCATCTACCTCCCACCACTTCACCAGAGTGACCCTGCAGGCAAACTAACCACCAGGATCCACACACACACACACACACACACACACACACACACACACACACACACACACACACACACACACATACACGTGAGGTTGCACAATGATCGTGCACATAGTCCTCCTATTACCCATCTGCCAACATGCAGGACATATGGTACAGAACAGCATGCAGTTCAGCTCTAGTCAATCCATGCTAGCAACAGTATACATGTGTGTGATGCATGTGCTGTAATTAGGTGATGCCCCTTTTCCTGGATACCACTGCACCCATGTACCCAGTATTGCTGTGCACCTATTCTGCACCCTGCCATGTACTGTGCACCACAACTCACAGGTGTACAACCCATTGCAGAATGTGTAGTACTGTGTCAGTTATGTCAGCTTTACTTCTCACAGCCCCTATGTTTTTCAGCAACACATACCTGGGATGATATGCGGACTGTTGTCATTGATGAATGCCTGATGCCTGATTTATAGCTTTCAACATCAACAGACCATGTATGACCACTGCAGAAATGCTTACACTGACAACCATCAAAGCATACCATGGCTATGGGGGGGTGTGCACACCTTTACTGATTTTACACACACATCCTTGATCTGTCATGGGACCACAGCACCGAATATCTTAGCAGTACAAGCCCGGTATGTGACATATGTCCTGTAATTTCACATGCAGTGTCTACAGATTGTGTTAGGTGTGCGGCTGCTGACTGCAATGCATACACATCATGTGAGCCTATGTGTGCACACCCTTATCATGATGGTTTATCACACCTCATGTTGTGTGTACTACAGCAGTCACTGCTCATGGCAGGGGTATACCAGTGTGGGCATTCTGCAATTGTCAGTTTATATTCAGTCTACCCTACACATGTGCCCCTATTCTGCATGATTGCAAGTTCTACTCATGTGCACATCCCATAGTGTTCACACAATGCCATCACTATTGCAGTGTGGGTAGGGTTATGGCTGCCACAGGTCCTGAACCTGACTATATGCAGATAGAGACATTCCTACCATCCTTAGGATCCCTGCTGCAGTGCACTGGTGTGTCATGCTGAGACCCCCTTCCCTCAGCTTTTTTGCAGATGCATGACAGGTAAGCCCTACACATTTGTGTCACTTTGCAGTGTCCCATACACTGAACACCACATGTTGCAGCCTAGACCCAGCTGATAATGTAGACTACTGTAATGCCTTATGCCATAGTGTATCTCTGCAGCAGTTGGCATTGTCCTACAGGAATATACACTGGTGTTGCACTGTATATGGGTACTGTTCAGAACATTTCACTACTGTAGGCCATGTCTACCAGCAGTATGTTACTCCCTGTAGACACATTCCACAATGACAGGATGTTAGTTGTCATGCAGGTTTGTGACATACCCTTTCCATACCCTATCATGGTCACCCCTGTGAGACCGTGCATTTCACAGCAGCATTACATGCACATGTACAGCATGCATTCAGGGTAGGTGTGTTAGATGTGTGCATGGAATATACCATCACCATTACATGCCCTGTGTGTTGACATGGATCTGCATAAGACATACTCACCAGCTACAGGCTGCTGCATTGTTGTTATCCTGGAGGGACCTACATAAGAGGATGAGAGATGCAACGTCAGTGGCCACACCTGTGGCACTGCTACAGGCTAGGTGCAGTACTACCATACATCAACGGTATATTCCCACAATACTACCACATCTGGACATCTGTTTATCACTACAACGCAGCAACACAATATATCTATAACACATCAGATATGCATGATCTACCTGTACCACTGTGGATATTTACACAACAGTGGTCTACTGATGTGCCCTGTGTCCTTACCTGTATGCTCCTCGGCTGGTGTGTGGGTGACACCCACCTCCACGAAGGGGTCCAGTGGTTGCTGGTTTTCCAGACGGGCAGGTGCCACGAGACTGGCCAGGAGCTCCTCCACACGTGTTGGGGGGATGGATGGCATGGCCCCCCCTGTGGCAAGGTGATACCCTGGAGTGCAGCAGCATGCCAATGGGCATTGTGAAGCTGGTCGCTGCAATGATGCCGGACCTGGTCATAACTGCAGTTATGCAGGCCGACATCACTGACCCCGTGGACTAGATTGTTCCACAGGGTGGTCGGCTCCTGCTGCTCATGGGCTGTCTTGCCAAAGAGCACCTGGTAGTGCTGTACCAGGTGGTTGATGATGACCTCATTTTCATCCACTGAATACACGGGTAACCTGCTGTGTGAATCTTGCCTGAAAGACATAAAGATGGAAATAGGCCTGAGCAACTCATATGGCAAGGTTACTACAGTTCGTAATGCACATCTCTGTCACTCCCCCACCATATCACCTTCAACAGACTGTACACACAACTCATTAGGTATGGCTACAGCTTAACTACCGTTTGGACAGATTTTGTATTGTACCACACCTTCTGCTATGTGATTGCAGCCATGTCCCCTGTGTGGACACTATCATTGCTGGCCTGTTATAGACTATTCACCTGCATGCCATTGTCAGGGCCACTATGGTTACATATATGCCAGTGGTATGGCTGCTCTGAGATTGCTGCACATCTGACAGTCTGTGTTATTGGTGATATCTATGCATGCTGTTGGACATGTACCAGAATTGTGTAGACTATTACTACCAACAAATGTTCTATAACAGTGACACAATAACATGTATATGTTCTATTGGCCAGCTGATCCACCTCTCCACACCCATCTGCCCATGATACCTGACCACATCACATGTGTGTGCCAACCTGGGGCCTCCTCATGTACTGTTACAGCAATACCATCAGGTGGAACCACCCAGGGGATGTTACTCCCCCTTCAGGGCACACACCATGTTCCTGTCTCCTGCGCTCAGGTCTAGGGTCTGTTCCATACTGGGCTCCACAGACACATGAGGGATGTGCTACATCAGTCTGAGGCACCCAGTACACATTCACACGGCCAACATGGTCCTCCTGCTCAGCCTCCAAACAAGTCACCTTCAGGACATGGACTGCTGTTGTGTGTGGCAGTTAGTAGGAGGCTTGTTCCCATTGTGGCCATATTGGGGACCATGGGGCATCCACATCACAGACCACACACACCATCCACGGTGTTTACCCACCACATGTGTCACATACCACCCCTGTAGGCTGTCATCTATATCTAACAATCCTGACCACCTCCACATGTGTACCTGCCATTCTTCCCCATATTTCCATTGCATACTTCACAGACGGGGGCAATGTGGTGCCAAGAAGGGACTAACATATGCCATATCCATCCATGGTGCACACACTGCCAGCTGTAGATATCTGTGTGTATTGCTATGTGTGCTGCTGCCTCGCACAAAGCACACATCACTGTGGTAGTGATATAGGGGACATGTCTTGACATACATATATGTTTGTGTGTGTGCTTGTACATATGTAGATGTGCATATAGGTATATATCTATATATGTGTAGATATATGTGATGTCATATATATGTGCACATATATATGTCTACACATGGGTATATGTATATTTCTGGGCATACATGCTGATATACATATATATCCTTATATATTATATATGTGACATATGTACACATATGCATACATATATGTGGGGTACTTTCGGACATCAGCTCCACAATCTTACAACACCTTCCTGCACAGCTGCACTGTTCTGCCTTGCTACAGCACAGATAGGTGCCACATATGGACATGGCCTGACATTAGTGGGGTATATGTGAGACCTGTTTTCAGGTAACCCTATTACACACCTATGGCATTCTGGCATGCTACATTACAGATTCACCTGAGTATCCTGCTAGTGGTGGGCCATGGCTCCCACATTTTCATCATAATGGCATTACTTCCACCACCAGCTACTGGCCGCGTCATATACATACTTCCCATTACACAACACACACTATGATGGCTTACATCTTCTCTGTCAGTGCTGACCTGCACAGTTAACAGCTATGGGCCACTACCCACAGGGACATACACTATTGTCCATAGCAGTTGTTCAGTTGAACATCATCACAACAACACCTGATGGCACATATAACTAATTCCACATCATCTATCCCATTATGATGGACCAGGTACTACATTCTAATACATGTACATATACTTCACATACCTGTTGTGGGAATGATATCTTTATGACTGGCAGCTGCCTAAATGCCTGCATCTTCAGCTGTTAGTTTGCTGAGCTGTAGGTTTTTTTTTCTGCTCTCACTTCTCTCTCTCTCTCGGCAACCACCTACTATAAATCCCTACATCATGTGGGCGTGGTCACTTTACTGTTCCTGTGTGATGGACATCCTTCCTGTGTGTGGGCATCAGTGTTACAGACAGCAGGTAACAATACCTCTTACAGGAGAACCGGCACACTCAAGCCAGCTACATATTTGTAGGAGGTTCCAGAACTACAGACAGAGTGTGAGTAGTGTTGTGTTATGCTTTTGTATAGTACTGGTGTTACAGGGCATGTGTGTACATACTAGTTTACCTTGGAATGTAGTCTGTCTGCATATCTCTCAACTGTCGGCAATATCCTCTTGGTGGCCAGAAGTGTGCCTATCATGTTTTGTCTGTCCGCCACACAGGTCCTGTGTCAGATATTTCACTGGCAATGTGTGTATTGAGTGCTATCAGTACATGGCTATATACATTTATGTTTATAACCTGAGTTCCCTGACTAAGGGTATGTTGCAGACAAGGGAGCCCGCAGGATTTTTTGCAGGGGGGTGCAAACCCAGAGCCCCACCCACATAGCTCTCCCCGCCCCCTGCCAACATAGCCACGCCCAAGTCCACCCACCCCAAGCCCCGCCCACACAGCCATTCCAGTGTCCCATTACTTGGCTATTTCTCCCCATTTGCTGTAGACACTGTTCAAATCTGTGTGCATACTGTTTTATGCTTTAATTCTACAATGATTACAGGCAGTTGGATTTAATTTACAACTTTTATTTCAAACATTATAGCCCAAACACAGACATTTAATAAACCTAAACAAAGCAATAGTCTTACAATGAAAACAGACTTGGCATTAAAGCTTCTACTTTTGAAACTCACATTCAATGAAACAGCATTGAAACCCACATTCAAAGAAAATGCATCTGGCCAGTGGCAGGTTATTTACCTTTGAACTGTTTTCAAGCAATAGTCTCCTTGCACACTGTTAGGGCCATGCAAAAGTTATTTGATTTACCTGATTGAATTATATCCCTTGTATTATACAGCAACACTTGTCTGAGTGTCTCTGCCAAAGTAAAAGTAATCTGAATAATTCCACATTAAAGATATCTGAAACTAATGAAGATGTTGTTGCTAGAAAACAACTGTATATTTCAGTGTTTCATCTACAAATTCAGTGCCTGCTGCTGTCAAAAATAAATTGCCTATGTTAAATTAAAAAATGGTAAGCTGGTATATTGCAATAGAAAATGGATGGCAAGCTGAAAACAGGTTCATAGTTATTAGGCATCTCATCCAAAGAAGGACATCTTCAGGACTGCAGCATACAAATGTACATGCTGTAGGAATCTAACCTCAAGCCTCTACATTAAGATGCAAATATTCTACTTGTGGTGCTACTAACATAGCTTTAAAACTTTATACCACAATAGAGATACCATTTGCTAAACAAAACAGTTGCACATTGTAAATAGACTTGGCATGAGCAGCAGTAAACTTCACTTCCTTAAAACTCACAGTTCCTTGAAAATGCACTTGAAAATAAATTCCACCTGCTAACTTAACTTGGGCATTTCACTTTCTCTCTCACAAACATACCACACCCCTCAAGGCCTCAACCTTAGTGCAAGAAATCTGGACAAAGCCTAAAATAAATAGGGACGGATTATAAATATGGCTCTCATAAACTTAGAAAATTACAAGAGTAACAGGATTTGTGTTAGTATGCATTTTCCTAAATGATATGACGTCTAAAACTGAAATGTCTCATTATTTAGCAACTTCAATCCTTTTTAGAAGGAATATGGGGCAAAAATCTGGACATTCTGCAAAAACCTGGACAGCTGAGGGTATGCTACCACACACACACACCAACTTCTTAGTGCAAGAAATACATAAAACAGATTTTTTTCAAAGTTACAACTGTAAACTCTGTGTGACCATGGTGTTGGTTTTTGACAGAAAGGTATAAAGGAACTCATGGCTATGTATATAGTTGAATCTCTCTGTACTGAACTACTCCCTACCGTAATGCTGCTTTAATAAATAGTGTTTGCATTCAGAAACTTTTACAGTTTTATACTGAATGTTATAGCTACATGAATTAGAAAATAACCAGTTTCCTTTTCAGAGGCTAACCTAAAAAGTCCACTCTTTACAAGCACTGCTTCCCCTGGAAAACATCAGAGACCTGGTTCAAGACCGATGACAGCACCCCTTTAATGCAGGATTTCAATACCTGCTCATCACAGAGACCTGGTTCAAGACCGATGACAGCACTCCTTTAATGCAGGATTTCAATACCTGCCACAAGTTCAGGTCTACCAGCTTAGATGAAAGGGTGATGGTATCTGCATATTCTTAAAGAACAATTCATCTCCAGACTTGCTAGGTGAGATAATGACGTGGAATTCCTCTACATCCAACTTAGCATTAACAAAACTCCTTACTGTGTCATACCTAACTATAGGTCGCCTCTATGTACCCCATCAGTCCATATCTCCTACCTAACTAATATGGTGTCCCTATGCATTAAGCCAATACCATTATTCTAGGAGACTTCAATCATGTTTTCTTCCAAAATTGCCATTTTGAGGAGGGATTATTAGGGGAGAGCAACATTTTGAGCCAAAATTGGGGGCAATGGAGAGGTTTGGATATTCCTACATCTACAAAGCGATTTGCACATACCTCTCAACCTCTTAATGCAGGAAATCTGGAAAGGGTCAAATATTGGGGAACACAAACACTACTAAAAATTGCATTTGTATAAACAGGTTTTGCATTAGCATACATTTTTCTGAAGGTTATGACATCTGAAACTCAATGTCTCTCATTTAGTGACTTCATTCCTAAATTACTTGCTAGAAAATCACACATTGTATGAGGAACAAACCAAAAATAAGAAGCAAATATCAATTCATTCTGCAAAAATATGGACAACTGAGAGGTATAGTTCAACCGGGGCTGTCTAAGTTTGCTACCCCCCCCCCTCACAAAATCATGGTTGAATGGAGCCTCCCCCCCTGCAGCCATTCCAATATCCCATTCCTTGGTTATTTTGCCCCATTTACCATAAACACTGTAATGTGCATACTGCTTTACTTCTGCAATGATTTAGATTTCATTTGAAAGTTTTATTTTGCATTTTACAGCACAAACCCTAATATCTGTTAAGCAAAGCAATGCAGTCTCACAATGAAAATAGACTTAGCATTAAAACTTCTCTGCCCTTGAAACTCACATGCATTGAAACAGCATTGAATTGAAACCCACATTCAAAGAAAATACATTTTGCCAGTGGCAGATAAAGATTAAGTTTGGGCTATTTTCAAAATCATAGGCACCTTGAACGTGAAACATACACATGCTCTTTGATACACCTTCCTGACTGCATTACATTATATTCCTTGTACAATATAGTACACTTGTTAGAGGGCATTTTAAATGTATTGTTTTGAGCATTTTTCCAGTAAACAATGAAACAAAATGCATACACCAAATGACAAAACTGCCCAATTGAACATTTACATCATAAATAAGTCTACTCAACCTTCTATAGTCCACCAGTATATATGCACAATCTCTGAAGTAGTAAAATCCACATTAAAGAAATCTGTAACTAATAAAGAGATTGCTGCTAACAAACAAGTTTATATGTCATGACTTGCCCTTGAAGAATAAATTGCCTATGTTGCATGTATTAAAAAAAATGATAAGCTAGTAATACCACAATAGGGAATGGATAGCAAACTGATAACAGGTTCATAGTTACTAGGTATCTTTGCCAAAAAGGACTGCAGCATCCACCCCTTGTATAACACAGTACAGCATCAGCAATGCATCTAACTACTGTGGGAGTAGAACCCACAACCTTGAGCATCAAAAGCAACCTGTTGTGCTATTAACAATGCAAGCAGACTTAAGCATAAACAACATTAAACTTTTGTTCCCCTGCAGCTCTCATCTCCTTGTAAAATCTACTCGACACTCAGCTGTATCTCTGAACTTTGCAGCACAAGAAATCTAGAAAAAGCCAAAATTTATTGAGGTGGACAAAAGGCCAAAAACCAGGGACACATTTTAAACATTGCTTGTATAATGTTGGAAAGTTGCTAGAATAAAATGCTGCGTTACCACCATACATTTCACTGCCACATCTTGAACCCAGGGGACCTTGTGCAAAACAGAGCAACATACCACTATGCCAAATAAGCTGTTTTGTGAAAGAGGAAGATGGAAACTTAAATGGCTACCATCTAGTGAATCCAGTTCTCACCATAGCACAGCTGTCAACCTCTTAGCACAAAACACCTGAACAAAGCCAATAATGGGTGAATACAGCCCCAAACATTCAGTGAATTCAGTTCTCAACATACCTCTTATCAACCTCTTAGCAAAAAACAACCGGACAAAGCTAGTAATGGGGAATATAGCCCCAAACATATTCAGTTCTTACCATAGCTCTCAACCTTAGCACAAAACCTGGATGAAGACAATAATGGGGAATACAGTCCCAAAATGGGGACAAATTTCAAATAACCATCTTATACACTTAGAAAATTGCTATAATAAAAGCTTTTGTGTTACCATACACTTTCTGAAGAATATGAAGTCTGATATTCAAATGTAACATGGTAGGAAACAGGAGCACCCAGAGGAAACTCGCACAAATGCAGGGAGGACATGCAGACTGTGCACAGAAGGCACCACAGCCAAGAATCAAGCTGTAGAACCTCTTGCTATGAGGCAATGATGCAAAACATTGCACTGCTATGCCGATCAATATCAAAACAGAATATTAACCTTAGCAAACATACTAGATTCTGGGAATTGGAGCTAAATTCTCTAGAAAGTATCCAAAATTTTTACTTCAGATATGGAAGAAAACATAATAATGACAGGAAACTTTAATGGTATACTTAAAGAAAATGATACCAGTGCAGTTATCAAACCTAGAATGTCTGCAATAGTGAAGAATTTAGTAAACTTTAATGACTTTCTTAATCTTAGAAACAGCATGTGTACAGGGTACACATGCTGTTTCTAAGATTAAGAAAGTCATTAAAGTTTACTAAATTCTTCACTATTGCAGACATTCTAGGTTTGATAACTGCACTGGGGCCCTGGTAGTAACAGGAAATGTACAGATGAGGAAGAAAAAAAACACTATTAGAAAATTAAAGAGCAGAACAGTTGCTTAGAAATGAAAAAGTAATTGATGCCTTTTAAACAAGGAAACAGAAAAAAAGTATATAACATTTGTTAATAGAAATAAAGGCACAAAATAAAAGGTTGAAGGAAAATGAAGCTCCAAGTAATGACAGCATCACTTTTTTTTAATTATATAAAATATTACCTCACAGTGTTTTACCTCTCTTACAGAAAACATTTACAGAGACTAAACTGCATTTAACATAAATCCATCATGGAAACATACACAATTTGTCCTTTACTAAAACAGGATAAAGATCCATCTTTGGGTTCTTCTTCTAGATGTATGACACACACACACCTTACTCACACTGACAAGCGTCCCTGTTATCTCTCGTGAAGTCCTCAGCTAAAGTAAACCCACAGCTCTGTTTCACTGCTCGCTGATCTGACTCCATCTTCAGTCCTCCAGTCGCAGGTAAGGTAAACCCATCGCAAAACTGAAACCGTCTGTTTCAGTTCCGGCTCACAAACCTGAAACTGTCCGTTTCATTCCCGCCATAAAACCGAAAGTATGCGCACTGAGTGATGATGTCAGCACGCATCTGTGCCTGGACTTGAAGGGCGTTCTTAAAGAAGAACGCCCTAAAAATAAAAAATATATTTTTTTTAAATTTTAAACTAAGAGAAGATTAACTAATCAGCCGATTCCAGGGGGGTGCAAGTGCACCCCCTTGCACCTGCCTGCGGGCGCCCTTGGTTGCAGACTATCCTGTAACACCAGCGACTTGCTTAGTGTATGGCAACAGTTTTCTACATGTGGGCCTGTGTTCCAGCCTCTATCCTCCACCTACTTACCAAGCTTTGCACATATGACATGCTGTCAGGGGTTGTTCTGTAGTGGGCTGTGAGTATATCACACCGCCATTGCTGCCATCAGTCCACTGCTGTTGTATCCCCCACACATACGGTGGGGCTGAGGCCATATATGTGTGGGCTTCACCTACACAATACATGTGTGCCCTTATGCACTCCAGAGGCCAGTGCATGTAACAGTGTTATATGGCCCTGTATTATGGAGTCTAGGGGGGATCAAGATAAATGACCTAGGCTGTTACAAAATGTGGGGGTATCAGGGGTGAGCTGCCTTAAGGTATCTGGATTACAGTACCATATACTTCACCTATATTTACATTACTTACATAAATTGGGTTAATGCAGGCCTACTGCCTCCTGCCATACAGACTGTTCTGTTTGTCAGTATGCTTGTGATGGTGTCAGTTATGCCTTGTTATATAACAGTTACATCCCATTTGGTCAACTGAAGTCTTTACCACCTAGTGCTTTTGTACAGAGTGTAGATAGAGGCTGCTGAACTATACACCTGCATTACATACTGTTGATTGTTTGGTATCCTGTGGCCCAGTCTGTTTTTACTATTGTACAATTTGAAGGGCTTGGCCTGGAAAGCAACAGTTGTGAACCTTTCCAGACTACTGTATTGGTATAACTGTTTCACAGTTGCATTACTCTGTTTATATGGATGTCAGTGTCTGAACAGCTATATGACATGGCCTATAGAACTGTAATAGTACACAAATAAAAGGTTTTAATTTCTGTAAACCTGTGTGTGGTGTTTTTTCCTATGACCTCTCTGTTGATATATGTTGCAGGCAACAACTGTCATTTGTATGGGTGGCCCATACAGTGTCCAGTTGTCCAGGTGTGAACTGTAGGCATAGTGGCTGTTCCATATTTTGTGCACCTTCTACATATGTATCTTACTGTACATATTTCTGCGTGTGTATGTCTAGTCACATGTATATCTATATATATATATATATATATATATATATATATATATATATATTTGTGTATATCTGTATCTGCATATATGTGTTTGTGTATATGTATCCTGGGGATGTTGATAGCTTCCACATTTTACAATTCCTATGGGAGCCAGACTGTACTGCATAATATGTTAGCAATACCAGCCTGACATCATACAGGTGGGATGTAGTATTGTTAACCTCTTGTGCCCATGTCATGTCAGGTCCTGGTTATGGGATCTGCAACACTTGGTAGTGTATTGCAGGGAGGACGTGTTTGGCTGTGGGGGGGGGGTATGTCTATTCGTACAAGACATATACTGTTTGGGGCCTCTCAACCCCATTAATGGCTCAAGTGGACATATTTGTTTTTGTTAATCTACCATTGCTATCTACAGATGTATGGCCACATATACCTATGTATATATATATATATATATATATATATATATATATATATATATATATATATATATATATAAAAAGCAAATATTTAGTACTGCAGTAGTAATACCCAGCTCAAGAAAATGATAATAAACACAAGAAATTAGCTGGTATTAATAATTGTAGAGCAGTTATTTTCAGTCAAAATATGGCAGACTAGACTGAAGAATATGCCAATAATACTGTCTCTTGGGATAAGTAGTTATAATTATAGAATATGTAAATGTTTCAGTACCTTGTATAGAAACAAGACGGCCCTTAAATCCAAACAGTATTCACTTCTTCGGATTCAATTTTCCTTCGTATTTTTTCTAGTAGCCTAGGATTGTTAGCGTTTATGTACAAAAAATGCCAAAACCACATCCAGCGATGAAAACATTTGTCAAGGGATACTTCAAACTGGCAAAAGGGTGCAGGCAAAAGCCACCAATAAAATCGTTGCCAAAAGGTGCTTCAAACTGGCAACAATAATGCAAACAAATTATCTGTACAGCATCACGAATGGTCATCCGCCTCGCAACTAAACAGTCTCCCTCAATTCCGTCTTCCGTACGGTAATGGGCGTTCACCCCTCTCAATGAAATAGAACCATGTAGCAAAAGCTTAAACAGTTCATAAACAAGACAGTTACAATTCATCCAAATTTTCTTCGCAGTTCCACTTAGGCAATGATTCCAAGAGTAGACTTAAGTAAATTCCAAAAAGTCAATAAAAAATAAAAGAAATTTATTGCGATATCACAAAAAAAGCAGGCAAACGCTTTCACTTAATTAGCTTCCTCGGGCCGTTACAATTGCTTAACATATGGCCCCTTTATAACTTTGTATTTCAAAATGAAACGCCATGTCATTTCCTCTGATGTCATCCTAATTAATATGCAATAAATGCTAAGTATTCATTTTACATTAAATGTCATTATATTACATTAGATATAAATCAAATCTAAACTATTTCCTCATCACTGATCTGTTTAAAACTTAAACACGTGATATTTACCAAAAGGATGTAGATTACAACATCCACAAATCGAAATAAGTCTCTCTTCAGTCTGCACTTGTGCACTTTTGCTCTTCTGTTCTAACTTAAACTGACTTCCACAGTCCCTTTATTTATCTCCATTCTTCTGTTCTCAGTTCTATTTGACTCCCCTCTGACCTCTCTGATTGTCTGTCTCCTGCTTCTTTTAGCTGACCTCCTATAATCCTATTTACCTCTTACATTTCCTCTCTAACTTTTTCCCCCTCTCCTTTTCTTACTGCTTGTTCCTTAACCTCACTAAGTCCAGAATTCCTGTACCTAACAGTAGCTGTACTTTATTATTCCTTTCTCTTTATGTAATTTCTCCCTTTATACTTTCTTTAGCCTCTTAAAATCTTTTACACTACTAACCTGCATGTTTAACACTATATATTAACCACTTTTATACTTTCAACTAATACCTACTTGTTGTTCATGACTAGCTACTATGGATATTTTTTCTACTTTAAATTGTTTTGTTGATACTGAAACTTTTCTCCTCAGTCCCTGACTGAATTTTGATTG